>NC_032013.1:11907122-11908867 GCF_001865875.1 Lupinus angustifolius | reverse complement strand
AACTACCTATATGATATATGCTCATGCAATACATGATTTCCAAAATATAATACCTTTAATGCACAAAATCAATGTATTCAAATGCATGAACCTAATTATCATATATTTCTAGATGATGTCTTATTTTAGTGGATTAATTACTTTATTAAGTCTTGTGAGACTCACACCTAGGTTTACCTAACCTAGACTTAATATCTATGACAAGCATCTTAGACTTCTAAAAAAGATAATAAAGAATTATAACATAAGTCTAATAAGTCACCACTTGAGTCCTCGACATGGTGATTGTTGAGACATATTCAAGCTTTAACTAACTCCTTGTTTTCATCAAAACATAGGCAAAACATTGCTAATGCAATCCTTGACGCTTTGAACTTTCAATCTCTCCCTTTTTGATGATGACAAACACCATATCAAATAATACGTGACATTTGATGAATTAGCTTGATTATGTTATACATTTTCATAATTGAAGCGATTTGCTCTCCCCCTTAGGTAAGCAATGATTAATAAATCTGCAAATAACATCAAACACAACAAACAACAGTTCTCCCCCTTTTGACATTATCAAAAAGATACAGATATTCAATTCTAGTCAAAAGTAAGAAGAGATATAACAATTTATTTTGAAAAACTGTAATTATTAGCATAGGCAATAACCAGTTTGAGAAGCTTAAACAAATGCATTGATTTCTGACTCTAGACAGATTTTGCATGACATATCCATTATGTATACAATTTAGACATAGAATGATTAAACATATATGTATGCCACTTGTTAGCACCAATTGTTAGCACTTGTTAGGCTATTTTCATTTTAAAGCATATTTCAATCGTTCAATTATAATACATAATTAAGACATGTTCAAGATTCACGCAAAAGCAAATTCTATTTAACATAATTAGCAAGGTTCAACATAGTTACAAAATACTAAAAGATGGTACAACCATAACCATGAGATGTACTTGACTCAAAAATATAGACGTAAGCCACAAAACAACAAGAATTAAATTTCAAAAAAATATTTTGAGCCCAGCTAATCAATTATCACAAAATTTAATCGATTAAGATGATTTATTTCAAAAAAATTTAGCTACTGGAACTCATTTAATCGATTATACTGAGGATTAATCGATTAATGACAGAAAGTTGATAGTTTTAAGCATAATTTTGAGCTTACTAAGAAATAATTGTGTAACCTTGTTAATATAATTACCTTAATTACCCTTTGGTGATAGGTCAAGATTACCACTTGTTTGATGAAAAATTTGATGGTATGATCAAAGTTGTATATTTGACATTCAAAGTGAACTACTCCCCCTTTCATTGTTCTTCCCTTTATCTTCTTCCCCTTTATTACTTAGAGAAGTACTCTTGATAGGTAGCATAATACGGAAGTTCATTTAACAACCTTTCTCAATAGCTTTTCTTCTTAATAAACTTGATCTAGTCACCAACCTTGTGCCTAGAATATCTTTCGTTGATTTATCCCTTGATGCTCAAATGTCCTTTGGCACACCTGCAAACACAATTTACTTGTCTCTTTCGGGTACCCAAGTTATTTTGGGTCCCTTCTTATTAGTAAATAAGGGATTTTTCCCCTTATTTATCCAAACATATTTTCCACTTGGACCACCAAATTTTCTAATAAAGCATGTAGTGCATGTGTGACCATGTGTACCACAATAGAAACAAGTAGGCATATTATTATTTGACTTCTTATGCATATGAACTACTGAATTTC
>NC_032013.1:11878142-11907022 GCF_001865875.1 Lupinus angustifolius | reverse complement strand
ATTAAGTCTTGTGAGACTCACACCTAGGTTTACCTAACCTAGACTCAATATCTATGACAAACATCTTAAACTTCTAAAAAGATAATAAAGAATTATAACATAAGTCTAATAAGTCACCACTTGAGTCATCGGCATGTTGATTGTTGAGACATTTTCAAGTTTTAACTAACTCCTTATCTTCATAAAAACATAGGCAAAATATTGTTAATGCAATTTTTGACGCTTTGAACTTTCAATCTCTCCCTTTTTGATGATTACAAACACCATATCAAATAATACGTGACATTTGATGAATTAGCTTGATTATGTTATACATTTGCATAATTGAAGCAATTTGCTCTCCCCTTAGGTAATCAATGATTAATAAATCTGCAAATAACATCAAACACAACAAGCAACATTTCTCTCCCTTTTGACATTATCAAAAAGATACGAATATTTAATTCTAGTTAAAAGTAAGAAGAGATATAGCAATTTATTTTGAAAAACTGTAATCGTTAACATATGTAAAAGTATGTGATAAATACAGTGATATAACTCGTGAGAAAACTCATGTGCTCCAAGATGTGTTCGTCCATAACTCCCAACCATAAGGGTGAATCAAAATGGATTACATTTTCTGGATCAATAAGTTTGTGGCCCACTTAGAAAATTGTACGATTAAATGGGCCTGTCTACGAATTACGAAATTATAATTAAAAATGACCCAACAATTTTTGTGTGTGTGAATAAAACTGTTTTTTGTTGCAGGAGAGGAAATGGCACTTTTAAGAGACAGTCTATTATTTAATAAATAAATAATTCTGTCCCTCCTTTTATAAAATAAAAATGGTCTCTAATATATTTTTTTCTTCCCGATCTAAAAAATTGAAGATGAAGGTCTTGTCTGTGAGACTATTTGCTCCTTAAAAAGTTGTCTTAAAGTGGTCTCTAAAATTCTTACTTCATCTATTTTGGTTCTAATATTTAGGAACTCACAAAAGAAGCTTTAAGAGAGCAAATCATCTCATAAAAGAAATATTTGAGAATTATTTAGTCATATTTTTTCTTTATATACCAACTTGTCCTACATAGAATATGTATGATAACTATTTAAAAATAAGAGTACAATGTCAAATAAGTCCCTCAAAAGCTAACTAAAGTTTAAATAATGATTCAATCCAAAAACTATCCCATGTAAAATGGTTAAATTTACACAAAGGATTAAAATGTCATTAAGTTAGTCCTAAAAAATTGATCAACAATTAAATTTCTTAACAAAAGACTAACGTTATGCTCATTTAATAGGAGATTATTTTAATGACATCTGATCTTTAAGGAACTATTTCACATTTTAATAAAAAATCAGAAAAACGGAATTGGGTTCATCGCTATATTTTATAGAGAACGAGGAAGGGATGATAATACTTTGAAATGGTTCCAATAACTGTAACAAAAGAATGCAAAACGTATAAGAAGATTATGTCATGGACACAGAATATACCAACAAAATACCAAAAAGAATATACAGAAAGAAAGAAAAAAAAGACAAAAACCCCACCCTTCGAATATGGCCAGAGAGTGCGAGTGTGTAGTAACTATTATTGTTGGGACCTATTATATGCATGCGCAGAAAAGGTGTAGATTTATTATCACCATTCATGATTTTTGCTCTAAAAATACGAGTAAAGATTCTCTTAAAAATTGCTTCGAAAACACACTAAAAATCAATATATAATAATATATTTATCATTTTAATTATAATGAAATAATATTTTTGTCTTTCAAAACAAAATGAATTTAATACACTTGTCTCTCTAGTATTTAAAAGAAATAATTAATATTTTGAAATGAACATGAGTCATTATAAACAATTAAACATAATACATTATTGCTAATACTTAACTAATTATTGTGACATTAGTAACATAGATTCAAAATGCCAATATAGAATTTTTTAAAATAGAAATTAAAATGCTTAAAACTGTACAATTCAAATACGCTCTCATTAAACAATTTTTGCTTTATAATTGTAAATTTGCTTACGACACTATTGCAAAAAAGACCATATGCTCATAGTCCCATCTTAGTTAGAATTGGGTGGTATTTTAAATTACAGGTTCCAAATAGTTATAGTTAGATGAAGCAATGTAAATAATTACTACGATAATTTAGTAAATCTCATACTAGATAGCCAAGAGGGATCCATGAACTTTAAAAGGGAGGGTTAAGATGGATATATAAAAATGTTTTAGTTATGTAATAAATATTTTTTCAAATGTGTTTTTCTAAGTATTATAATATATATGACTAGTTATAAAAATATGGAAAAGGGCGTGATCCCTTTGGATGACATATTTTTTAAGAATCAATTGCCATTTAATTCTCAAATATATCATCTATTAAATAATAGTACATAAGTACATATTATTTTTTTCATAAAAATGTTCTTCCCTGTAGTTCTAACTATGTGGCCATAAAACTATAAAAAAAAATTAAATGTCATTGTGTCTAAACAAATTTAAGTATTCCTATTTTTAATGTGTGTCATTTTCTTTTCGTCTAAATTTTTTTACACAGTCACTTTTAGAAGAAGAATATACAGCTTTCAATGGTGTTGAAAATGTGAGAAACAATTATTTGAATTTACTCATAATCAGAAGAAAGTACATATGCATCATTATAAATAGAGGGCTTGGGTTTATAAGGTCATACACTAATTATGATGAGTTTGTAAGCTTTGCCATGAAACTTGTATTTTTTTTATATTGATAGATAGTACATAAGAAAACCTTTGTTATTTTCTCTATGGTTTACTATTAGTTGAGTGGGGTTTTAATTTCCCTATAGGAAAACCTTTGTTTTTTTATTTATAATTATATATCTTTTAGCAAACGTGGGAATAAATCACCCTAATCTCACGAGAGTTCTATCTATATATGTACTAAAAAATGATATGATTAATTTAAGTAATTAACGCACATGTTAAGACGAGAGAGAGTTATCAAACATGTGAATAAATGATAGTACTTTAGTCCTAAAAACAAGAGCAGTGGCTAAGGGACATGTGCATAAAAGGACAATTTATGTTGGACAAAGAAGAACATGGAATCATTATAAGAAAACAAAACAAAAAAGTGAAACTAGCATTGCTTGTTTAAACCGTTTCGTACCGACTACTTCAATCAATAAATTGGTGAATCAGTCCCAATACTGATATGATATAATAATTATATTAGTCATACAATTATATTATTAAAATTGATTAAATTTGTCAAAATTAGTCATATCGGCTGATTTTCATTTGAACAGTACTGGTCATACTAGCTGATTTTTATTTAAAATTAATTTTTAATAAAAATAAAAAATATTTTTTTATTGATTTTTCAACATTAATGTTAATAAATATTATATATGTATATCTACTTTTACTAGTATGCATTTAAATTAGTGAACATCAATTGAATTGTTATACCACTATATCAATAACGTAATTGGTTTTATGACCAGTATGATATTAATAACACTGAATGAAAGTGTCTGATGTGAAATGGTGGATGAGACTCGCCACCTTCAAACTTCAACTCCAACCGTGCACTCAGAACGGAGCTGGATGGTTTATGTAGAGCATATTTAAATATGGGGTTTAAATGTTCATACTTGTGCTATTTGCTAAACAAATAATAGTATTTTATAACACAAAAGGTGTTTACCCCTAGATAGCCAATGGATTAGGAACAGTTAAGAAATTTGTCTACAATTATATAGTATCAAAGATACTTATGACCAAGGATATATTCGCCATTGTGTAGAGACAAAAGGATGAGAACTTACACTGAAAGAAAAACTAAGACCAAAATTTAATTTGAATTAAGTTCATTGTTGAATTTCGTCCTATTAAAAATCCAGGAGGAGGAACAATATTTTCAAATTAATTATGATATTGAGGCAATTTAAAAAGTATTCATCATGTTGGGGTGTTTGAAATAGTTATTGTATGAAGTTTCATATTGCTTAGCATTAGAGTAGAGTAGAATATCAATGTTATATATTGAACTCAGGTTTATTGTTGTAATGCGCACCAGATATAAGTATCTAATAGAAACACTTCATGGGCAAGTGGATCTATGGGTGTGTTAGGATTTGTAATTCTTATTCTCTAATAATATCTTGGTAGTCGTTCAACACTCCTAGGGACGTAGGCATAAATGGTCGAACCCCATTAACAAATTCTCTTGTTTCTTCTCTTAAATTTATTCTATGTTTTTATTTGATTGTTTGTGGCCAAACACTGCGCAACGATAGCTTTCGCTGCACCAACAGTTGGTATCAGAGCCAATTGGTAGATGGCTCTTAATCTATACAACAGATAATGGCTAAAGAGGGTGAATGCGTGATGGCTGGACAAGGTGCTCAAAGGTAATGGCAAAGATAGAGTAGATGAGTTGAAGTAGAAGCAAACATGGCGAAACTGTAGTGTGGGTGATGTATGTGTTGATCCAAAACCCCATAAGTTCATATATTGGGTTAGGATCAAGGTGGAGATAGAGACTCATGTATCGATTTTGACCCATAGACAGATGCTGACAATATCCCTCTAGATGTTGAGAGAATGTTCTCATTTGAGATGAGAAGTGAAATATCCAAATGATATGTCTGAGACGTCATAGTGAAGAATGTTAATTGTTAGCAGATCCATAAAAGCACAGAGGCTGACTAACTTTGATGTTGGGTGTAAAATGGACATTAGATTTGATACAAGTTGTAACACGAGTATTGGTAGAGATGCAGGGGTGTGACATGGGCATTGGTTTGGATGCAAGGATGTGACACAGACATTAGTTAATATTGACACAAGGTGTGTGTTGTGTGTATACTCCTTATGGTGGAGTATGATAGTTATTTTGAACTAGGATTGTCGGAGTAGACAATGGTGGTAGCGGTTGAGGCTTTCCAACATATCGAAAGACTTCATAGCAATAAGTGGCTAGGTGGCATGTTCCATTTGATGACGGTACGGGAAGCTACACTACAAGTTTAGAGAGTCAGGCTCTTAGTAACATCGTCAAGGATACTCAGAAGGTCTATGATGTAGGGTAGCAGTTAAAGAGAATTAGGCATTGAACAAGGTGGAGTCGTATATTCGTTAAGGTGAAGATTCTTGTATAGATTTCCTAAGGAGCGAGATATTCGTCTATTTCAATCAAGGTTGAGATTGTTGGGGATGTTTAAAATAATTATTATATGAAGTCTCACATTGCCTAGCATTAGAATATAGTACAATATCAATATTATATATTGGACTCAGGTCCATTGTTGTAATGTGCATTACCGACGGACATTCGTTCAAGTGGTACATGCTTAATTTATCTTAAGTAAGGTCTCAGGTTCGAGTTTTGTGGATGGAAAAATGTCCACTAGAAATATTAACTCCACGTACTTGTGAATATTCTCAACTTGGATAAAATTGTCTCTAAGGATATTTGTGGGAAAACAAAAAAATCTAAACTGTTACGCTTACAAAGTGACAAGTAGTAAAATGTTAGTGGCCAACTGGTTGGGCTTATCCTCTCCCATTCACACTGATGCTGCCACCACATGTTGCGTCAACTGTAATAACGCATGCACCACGTTTTAGTTAAATTATTGGCATGCATATAGACTATTTTTAAATAAGTCCTTAAACATTAAAAACTATAATTAGATTAATGAACTTAGAGTCCATTTGTAATTGGGTTCTTAATCTTAGAAAAATTGATAAGTAAATTCTTTATTAAGAGATAATAATATTTTATAAGGAAATAATGATACAGAACAATATCTTAACCTTTAACCTTTTCCGCAAAATCAAAACAAGATAAGGACAATAAGACATGAAACCTTGCATAACTCTGAATAAGCTAAAGTCACATACAAAAATACTGTAAACTTCAAGTTGGACAAGAAGTTTATTCAAACCAAGATATATTAACATGTTTATGTCTTTCTTTAGTCTATATTGAAATTTTGAGTTTTATCTCATCCATAATATTCCAAAACAACTTCATTGTTGTTGAAAATAATGACATTGATATTAATCCAAATTTCATCTATCCATATAATAGACCAAACATTCCTCATGTTTCTGCCTTCTACTACTGTTGAATGGTGCACTATAAACACATCAGACCGCATCGGACTGCAACAAATTGAAAAGTAATTTTTTAATTACAACATAATTCGTACTGCAATAGCTGCAATCCGCATTGCAGCGGCCGTAATGACTGCAACCACAATTTAAAATATTGGGTGCGAGAGTTGCATGACTTAAGTACCACATTGAGTTTGTTATATTACCTAATGTGAGACTGATAACATTGTCGCCCCCCTTTAAGGGGTCAACATCTATGGCGGCTTTTATTCTATCAACATTGACCCATTGGTAACCCTTTCTCTTTTAGCGGTTTGACTCACATGTGAGTATTTGTTAATATATATATATATAAGTCCAGTCTCTAGGTATGACTTAAACACACAAGGAAAGATCAATTGTTATGACTTAAACACACGAGGAAAGATTAACTCAACAGACTTTTCTATTAGGTGGAAGAGATTGATGATATAAGTATCACATTAAATTTACTATTTAAAGACTCATAACATTACCCAATTTAAAATTTTAAGAATTTAATTTAAATGAATTTATAATTTAGGAAGCCAACTCCAAAAGGTTTTTTTATAAGAAAATTTATATTAATAAAAGGATATCAATGGTGCAAAATTTAGAGAGTCTAATAATTCCTTAATCACAACAAGAACTTAAAAACAATTAAAAGGTAAAAAAAAATCTCAAATAGTTTAGAGTACCACAATATTTTAACATGTATACTTTGACTTACCATAAAAAAAATGTTCATTCATTCATATTAGATGGACGACTTGCACATTTTAGCTGTTGTGAGATAGAATGAGCAACATAAATAGAACACAACAATATTAGGCACACCATTTGCAATAACTAGTACGTGTAACTCTTTCTGGTTCGGAGTCTTTGACTAAACGTGACTGAGAAACAGAACAATTCCGTACGGTACAACTCTTATTTGAACGAAGTGAAAAAAATGCCATCTTTATTGTCTAATAGAACAAAGACTAATATCTTAATTGAGTCGGTCAAGATCAAATCTATTTATCAAAGTGTTTTTTCGATTGCTCAAGACATCTCTTTTCAACTTAGAAAGAAAACAAGATCATTTTGTTCCATTTTAAGTACAATAGTGAAGGAGATTTATGTTGAAGATCATCGAAATAAGAAAAAAAAATACTATTTCTATGAAAAATATCATTGATAGGTATTTCGATCAAGATACCGGAAAAGCATATTAGTTCTTTGTCTCTTTCTTGAACCAATTGGAATGTAAATGGAATGATGAATCTATTTTTTCATCTCTTTGCCAATAAATCCGAAGAATGGTGAGAAATATTAGGATGACTCCTTTTAAGGTGTTCGCAATGTGAATTTTATTTTGTAATTTGTGTACTTATTTCTTTTTTTGTTCTATCAATGAAATCTCTTCACCTTATGGGTAAAGAACTAATCCTTTCTGGAGTATGTGATTACTCTTCCCAACCAGTATCGCTCTCATGAATTGAACATTCACTCTTGGTATCCAATATAACTTTATACTATTGGAACAACGTATTAGCAAGTAATCCTACTACTTCAATAAATAAAGATGATGCAGAGATGGATAACAATAACAAAGCTACTGCAACAATTGGAGCAGAATCAATATACATAGAAGCTAACTCTCATGGGCCAACTCAGTCCAAGTTCCCTATCTCTTTCTCCCCTGCACCAGATCAAGATCCTCTTTGCACGTGTTAATTATTGGCAAGATTGATTAGTTAGATTTGTTAGGTAGTTAAGTCTGTTAGTCAAACTTTCTATAAATAGGGTATAAGGTAGTTTGTACAAAAATCATCGGATAATATACACTTCATCAATCCATAAAGTAAAGTGTATTCACTCAATTCTAAATCATCAATAAAAGTTTGCTATTCATTGATATTTTTGGCATTCATCTTCTTCTTCATCATTTTCTTCAAGGACCATATTTTCATACAACGCCTTGTTGGTTGTGTACTTATCTCTAAGTTCAACATGGTTACATGACAAAAACATATGAGAATAAATATTTCCATGTATTTTCATTGTCACTAGGTTATACAACAAATAGAGAAAGGTACTACAAAATTTATCCAACCAAAATTTAAGTGTTAGTTATTCTTAAAATATATAAAAGAAATCTATGTGAACCCTAGTGAAAAATCTATCAATTTTAATTCAGGATGCTATTGCTAATAGGCTAATTTTAGTATCACTAGGGATTGCTTTATCTATTCAAACTAGCAAGTTACCCCTATGAATGCACGGAGCAATATTTTTTTTACCACATAATTAAGAAGATGTATATTATATCTATATTGTTTCTTTAAGATAATGAATAAATTCAAATTTTGTTATTTTGAAATTAATATATCTTTCAAAATTCAATGTTCTTCATTGTTCAACCTCACAAATATTAAATATACACAATATCATATTGTGGAAAAATTTGATTATATGATCATGAAGACCAAAATTATAAAGGCATTTGAAAATTGATGAGTTAATAGGTTGAATTTTAGCCCTTATTAGTATTACACTTATCAATAGAATCAGAACTATTGCATTCATTTTTATCACCTAAGTTATGAAGATTAGAAATATTTGCTTCAAATTAATAACTGATTAAAGTGAATTATAAATTTTTTTATTTGGAATTAAACTAAATTTTTTTATTTATTTTTTCAATAAAATCAATAGTTAATACAAGTATTATCATTTGTTATAAAAACTCTTCAATCTTTTAGCGATTGTGTAGACCTTGATAAGTACTTTGAACTATGACATCTATTAGATTATCAAAATTAACAAATGTATATGTCATTAGGTAGAGAATGACATAGTTATGAGAATTGTAAAGAAAAAATAAATAATATAATTTAACTAATAAATATTAATGTTATTATATTTTTTCTATTAGTGATTATGTACAATTACAATGATTTATTATAATATTTTAAAATTGTATCATTATCTTAATTATATATCTTCATCCATACAATTTTTATACAACAATATTTTAATGATCTACAGGAAATGATAAATGACACATAAAATGAATAAATAATATTAATTGAGAATGTTTTAAGATCTATTTAAATGTGTAATTATTACATATTTCATTTACTATATTTAAAATATGTTTTCAAATTTTCCTAACAACTTTAATACATAATTTAAAATAGAAACTAAATCATCATAATTAAGAGGATGAATCCACTTACTCCTCATCCTAGCCATTTATAGGGAAATTCAATGGTTTGAATTAGTGAATAGATCTAAACCATTAGTTATCTCTGTAATTGATGGCTAAGATAATGAGTAAGTGTAAAAAACTTACTCTTGAAGAAACTTACTCTTAGAGTAAGTGGATCACCACTCCATAATTAATGCCCCAATTCCTTAATTATAGGAAAGTAAACATTTAGGAATTATCAACTTTTCTTCTAATTAATATTAAAAATAATTATTTTTATGAAATAAATTAAATATCAACATATCTTTTTCATATATGGGAATGCTAAAAATCGAAAAACAAAGAACAAAGAACAAAGACATTATATTGTGTTGTTGACAATCAAAATAATACAAATTTATAAGCAAACAATTAAATAAGGTAATTGGGTTTAAGTAAAATTTCCAAGAGCACAAATATTGAGCCAAAATGAGTGTATTAAACAACATATATATTAAAAATCATCGAATAGAATAGAAGATGATAGATTTGTTGAATAAGTGAGTGAATAACCATGATCTTTACCTTATTTTAGAGGATGATACAGTCTATGTGTTTCTGAAACATGCAAAACCAAAAATTAAAATAATGATTCTTTGAATAAAAAAGTGTATAAGTAAGATAAGATATGCAGATAGAGAAAATTAATTTGCGGATATGTTTCAGGGGAGAACCAAACCATAAATAAAGAGAAAAAATGATAACAGTATGATAAGATGAGGAGATAAATATATTATTAACAAAAATAAATAGACAAATAAATGTAATAGTATAAGTAAATGTATAATATAATGGAGGGTACATACCATAGGTTTTGAAGGTTGATCTTCCTTGAGGAATATATCTTTACTTATCAGACACTAAAGGAGACACATGCTGGAAGAATATATCTACAAAATAATAAAATTAGTGAGAACACGTCTATAAAATAATGAAATCAATAAAAAATTAAACAAAAATCAATGATAAAATAATAACAGATGTATAAAATAAACCAAAAAATCAATGAAAATATGCTAAATATCATGTCTACAAAATAAATAAATAAATAATGCACTTTAAAGAAGATGATTGAAAAAGAAAGAAAAAAGACGATTATGAAGAGACATAATGAAATGAAATGAAACTGGAGAAAAAGAAGGTTGGAAGAGAAAGAGAGAGACATGAACCTCAATAACAATTCAAATGCAATTTAAGATATAGCATAAAAAATGCAATAATTATTATTAAATTATTACTATTGTCAAGAAATGACAAATATAATGTGAGAAGGTACATATGATTATCATGGAACCATTTAGGATGGGAAAAATAAAGGAAGAGATACATGTGACAATTGATGAGGTAACGTGAAGGATCAGATAACATGTAGCAATTGATGTGGTGGTGGAAGTTTATTTTGTTATGTATATGTAGTAAATAGATGTCGAAAAATAGAAGGTTGAAATCAAAAGCATGTAGTTTGACTCTACTTTTTATGTCCAAGGTGTAGGGAGATAAAGAGTTAATATATTACTATATTGATAACCAAAAAGTTATTATATTGAGTGTCCTTTTGACATTTTGTAGGTGAAGTATTGTCAAAAGTTTGAGCCTCTAATTTTATTTTAAGAGTAGAGTATTCTTACTTATTACAATGTTATAAAACTCGGCTTGGACTGACCGGTCCAATCGTTCAACCATGAATCAGATATTTGATCGGTCTGAGCCTTTCACTTAACTGGTTTATATTAAAAACGGATTGACTCGGTTCAACTCGATCGATTTAAGCCTAAAATCGGTGACTCGGATGGTCGGATTGCCCAAGTCAATCAAAAACTATATTTTTCTAAAAACAACCAAAACAATGGTGTTTTAAGACCCAAAAAACTTTTAAATTATTTGTAATTATATTTGTCATTTGTTAACTTATATTATAACAAAATATTTGTTGTTTAATTAAATTTTAAACATATATGCACTTTCTTGCAATTAAAACGTAATATATGTGTTGTTTGACGATGTTTTCAGCTTGTTTGTGACATTTTATAGTAGTAAAATATTATTTGTTAGTTATTTAATTAGGTATGATAATATTTTTAAATTTGAAATTTAAAATTATTAAATAATATTAACTAATGTTATGAATTTTTTAGAACTTTTAATAGAAACCGAGCCAACCGATCTAATCAATGACCCACTGGTCCAACCAGTAACTCATTGACTCAATGCCTAGCTGAATCATTGACTGATTCGAGTTTAATAATACTGCTTATTATGGACTTGAAACTAATATTATTTTTTTATAAAACCACTTTCTTAATGAATATTAAATGGTGACTTTCTTTTCTTACTTCAGACGAAACCTTTATTTTAATTATACATTAACTATATAATAATATAAAATAATGATCATCATAAACAACCAATAATTGACAACATGACAAATTTTAAAAAATAAAAATAATATATTATTATCATATAAAGATAAAATTAGTTATATGAGTAAAAAAAATATTTTCCAACCTCCATTAATTATGAGTCATGTGCAACACACTTGTCAAACTGACACTAACACTATATTAATACCGTAGTATATAAAAGTAAAAAAAATGAGAAGATTGAAGAGTCCAGAACAAGGGACGTTTGAGAAAAACAAGTGAGAAGTGAATATTTTTGTGTGAATTCCTTGACTCTATTATCAATAACCTATTTTACCTTTTTTAATCATAGAAGTGAATTAATTAAGGTGTCTATTAGTTTGTGAGGTAAACCAATGGGGTAACCTATGATTTGTCGACTAGGAGAACCCCTTGGAGACCATATTCTTGTAAAAAATTCATAGCATAGTTTGGTTTATTTTATTTGCATTGTTATTAATAAATGAGAGTTTAATTCTCATGTAGTCTTAGGATTTACGTTTATTTCTCAATCAACCTTGATGACAACCTCTAAGGGGTGCCTTTGATTGTAGGATCGTTTTAGCTTGAAATTAAAAGCTTTATAAATCAGAATTCGGTTTTGATATTGATAGAGATTTTTAGGCCAATTTTAAGATAGATTTGTGGGAAAAATGGAAAAGTTACGAAGATGGAGACGCCACAAACTTAAGAGCTTGATAAGTCAATGATATTCACCACAAGGAATGATCTTTGATAAGCATTTAGACGCCACACCGAGAGGGTGATGAGTCTTAGAACGCTACAAATATAAGGATCTTAATAAGTTCGAGTTAAGGAGCTTTGGCTCAACTTTAGGAATTCAATCCAATTTTTCTCAAAACCAAACTTAACTTTTACTAATGATGAATCAAATATAAATAGGCAATCTGCATTGGCTAAAAAGATAAGAGCCTACTTAAAATAAAATCCTAACTATCTTTGAATACTAAAAGATAATATCCTATTTAATAATGAAAATAAATATGGTTGAGGTTTTGGGGTTTTGGGTGAATTCTTTGAAGTATGACTTGGTCTTGAGTTGTTGAATGATTGAAGATTTGGATTTGAATCAGCCTTGAAAATCCCTCTAATTAATTTGGCTGAATTTAATCATAGAATTTCATTGCTTGAGTGAATTTGATCATCTTTTCTTCATCCCTTTAGTATAACCACAAGTTGGTTATGAAAATGAAAGTCAAGTAGAGCCTTGACTTGTTCCAATCAGCCTCTTATCATCTCCTTAATTTGTGTCTTGTCGTATCCCGATGAGTAACCACATGTTGATTAAACTAATCTGATTTGGCCAAGGAAAATGAATAAATATCTCTAATTATCTTTTAAGTCTTGCATATTTGTAGTTGTGTCCTTTTGTGCTCTTACATCCTTCTTATTTTCATGCCACATTGTTTATGCTACACCACTTAGCCACTATTGGGCCAAATTACAAGGAAATAAATAATTTCTCAATCCCCAAAATACATCAAATTAAATACTAAAATACTTGAATGAAAAATAAACATAAATTTTAAGACTACGTGATAATTAAATTCTCATTTATTAATAATAACAATGCAAATAAATTAAACCAAATTATGTTATGAATTATTTGCAAGAACATGGCCTCCAAGAGATTCTCATAATCAAATGATATGCTTCCAAAAATCATAGATTGTCCCCATTGGTTTACATCAGTTTGTGACTAATAAATAGACGCAATAAAAAACATTATCTAAAAAAGGCATTCTCTCATATTTAAAAAAGGCATGTTAATAAATTAAATTTATATTTAGTGAATATTATTACTAAATTCAATATTGCACCACTTCTTTTTCTTGTATTAAACTCTTGTAATTAGGTTGACACTCCTTTTATCCATAACATTATCTTTATTTATAAAAAATATTATTACTAAATCTCTAAAATATAAGTGGCATACAATTAGCTAGTCATTCCATGTATCACTTCTCTTTAATAAAAACTCTTCATTAAAATTGTGTGTTGGTTAAGAAAATATATTTTAAAATAATGAACTTATATTTAAAAAGGTTTAAATTTTCAGAAATAATAATATACTTACCCACAATATACAAATATTATATAAATATAAATGAATAAGTATTTTGTTGGTATGCATCCTAATAATATACAATACCATTCACGAATCAAAGTTTTGAAAGATATTATTCAAAAATACAACTTCGAAATTTGAATAACATAAATATATAATTGTCATTGTAAATTTTTTATGTTTGTTATTTAAGTAGTGTCTTTATTTATTTTTTAGGGAATTTTTACCTGTTTATTTGCTATTTTTCCATTTTCTTATTCTTACCATCAACTATCTTTTAAACAAAATTTGATTTTACTATGCAAACAATTGAGAGAATCTCATGTATTTATTATATTTAAGTAATTTCTGTGCAAACAATATATGTTTCGCCATTGTTCCAGAAACGTCTCCAACACGTGTATTTTATGGAACTATGTTATTAAACTTATTATCCATAAGAAATTCAGACACTTAGATATTTTTACAGCTATAATTTAATTTGAGTAATATCTATATATTAATAGTTTAAAGACTTATATATAATTTGTGTATTATTTACTATCCATTTAAATTATTTTTATTTAAGAGTTAATAATAATTGAAAATAAATAATGAATGATATAGTGATATTGTAAAACACTTTTATACTATTGACACATATATCTTATTCTCTAATTTAATATCTGGGTGAATTTTATAATTTAGTTTTAAAATAGGAATATAATTTAATATATTTTTGGTCTCATTGCATGACAGGGTAAAACTAATCCGGGAAGGAATTCAAACTTTCTCTATTACTCATGTTTTCTCTATAAATCAAAATGTCCACTCATTACAAGGGGTCTAACTTATTAAGATTTGAAAGTAATAAATTATATATTATTTCTCTCGTTAAAGAGGATGATTTTTATAGGATTTTACACCCATAATAACTTGGTTGATCTAGTGATGTAAGATTTTCAAAATAATTAAAAAATAAAGAATATGATTCATGAAAATAATATTTATTGGGAGAGACAATTATACACCTCAAAAAAAAATAATTCCTTACCCAAAAGGAGAAGATATGTTGGCAATACAAAAAAACAGTCCCATAATTATCACAGAGTAATAAATCTTACAAATACATTGAGACTACCTTCTTACTATATATATATATATTACAGTAAATATAAAAATGTAAATATAACAATAATATATGTATTAGTAAGCAAGACCAAATAAATATTTAAGAATTTATTTTTGATATATGTAGAGTCCAAATTGTTTACACCGTTATATAATGCATAATTAATACTTTTGTCTTCTCATTATATTTATCTTCGTAAAAAACATATTTCAAATTAATTAAAATAATAAATAAAATACCTTGAAAATAATATACCCTGTCCATGATCGAGGTAATAATAATACAAAAACAAATATATCCCATTCATTGATAATACAAAAAGGGAGATTATGAAATTATGTGTAATGTACAACTTAATTAATAAATTAATCGTGGATTGCATTAACTCTTTTTTTATTTTATTTTATTTTTTACCAATATATATTTTGGTAGGGAGTAATTAATAGTTGTAAGAACACATTACACATTAATATATTAACTCAATAGATGTGTTTAGATTTGATTCATAGTTCATAACGTTATTATGCAATTAAATTAAATTAATAAATAAAATACCTTGAAAATAATATATAACGTACATGATTAACTAGAATATTTCATTCATTTATACTACTGTATAAAAGATAAAATATACCTAAAAGGTATTTAGGTAATTGAATGACCATAATTTCTATATCTCTACTGTGTCCTTATTTCAATATTGTTATATAAATACAAAATATATTTAAATGATATTAAGCTGATGGAACATAAATAATTTTATTCAATTTATTTAGTAACCACTGGCATATTTTTCATATTCTACTTTTATCATTTTGTAATATCTTATTAATAACTATAAGAAACTTTTACATATTCTTTTATTATTTTCCATCAACGAATCACTATTATTCTATACATTCTCCTACTTCTATTTTCTGTCTTTCTCACTCCAAGCAGAACAACTTTGATCGACATGGAAAAACATCCAATAACATATTTATAGAAACTTTGTGTATACACTTAATATAAGAAAAATAAGAATAAATGATAAAATGGTGAGATTATATGTAATTAATAAATCAATCAAATATTACATTAATTCCTGTCCTTTTTAGAAGGAGATCCACTAAGCATATACAAATAGTATACCACCTAATTACCTTATTTCCTCGAGAAGACGTGGGTTCGATTCCCGCTATCCGCCCCTACCCTTTTTATTTTGTATATATTTAATTAAAATAGTAAGTCTATAAAATTTGGATTTATTAAAATTTTACCAAATATATTTTTTGGAAGAGTAATTAATACTTGCAAGAAAACATTGATATTAATATATGAATATAATGTTTATCGTTGTCTTGATAAAATTTATACATAATCAATATATCATTTATATTATTTATTTGTATTAGTTTTTGAGAAGACAATAATAATTAAATATCAATAATAAATAATGAACTAATATAATTTACATAAAACCATACACTATCGATATATAATCTTTCACTTAATATATATATAAGTCAATAAATGTAAGTTAATAAGATTTGATTCAAATTAATACATTAAATATATTTTTTATTTTTTATATATATACAAATATTAATTTATTAAACATTATTAACTATTAAATTTACTTATTATCATTCTTTCCATCAATTAATATTTAATGGTGGTTTCCTTCAAATAGCTAACTTACATTTTTCCATGATATTATTTTGAGGCTGAGAGTAGTTTATTTATTAACATATTATGAATTTAAAAATACTTTATATAGTGGCCATTTTCACAAAATGATAAAATTTAATAAGTAATTAACAAGAAAATTTCTTCATATTTAATTTAAAAATGAGTTTTTTTTGTTGTTGTAGATTTCTAAAAAAAATCACAATGTCAAGTGATACACGTAACTTTGAATAAAAGCCAAAAGGAAACACAAAGACAAAACCCAAAAAAACGTACGAACACAAAACAAAACCACTCTTCTGAGTTTCTGATTCTGACAACACTTTCACATTAACACGCGGCGAAGCGAACTCTTTCTCCTTCTCCACCACGCACCACCGCACTCACCTTCTTCTCACTCTTCTCAAACAAAAAACACATTCTCTCTCATTACCCATTTCAATGAAAAGTCTTAAAGTTCGTTTCTTTTTTTGTTCCTTGTAATAATAAACAAAATCAACGGACTAAGCTAACGTTTTTTCCCCACTCTAAGCGTTATTAAATCTATATCTTATCTCTTTCTATACCCTTCTTCTTCTTCTCTTCCTTCTTCAACCTCTCAACTTCAACTTTCTTCTATTTTGGTCATCAAAATATCTCACACCTTTAATAAATTCTAGCATTAAAATCCCAAAATATTATCTTTCTCAATTTAAAAGCATTGGGTTGGTACAATTTGTCTTTTTGTTTCACCTTGCTAAATGTTCCCCATTATTTCTTTATTATTACCCTTCATAACATTTAATATTTTATTCTAATTTTAATTTTCTTATGTTTATCACTATTTTCTGACATGATGGCCTAATCCAAATCTCTTTTAATATGGAAAGTTCTTATTAAAATACCCAAATTAATAGAAAAGTTGGGTCTATATTTGAAACTTGCTTAATTTGTCAAAACAATAGTTTCTATATGATGACACATACACACTCCTCTGTGTTACTTTTACATTATAAGTTGTGAGAGTTGAGAGAGCTTCATATATATCCATAATAACCATTTTCATTCACCAAAAGGAAAAAAGAAGATATTTTTTTTAATACCCAATGGTTATTAATCTAAAATCTTCATCATTGTTGTAGAGATTTTGAGGATTTTCTGTAACTTTTTCTGGGAAAAATTTCTGATCAACGAGAAAATGTCTTCATCAACCTATCCCTCGTGTTGTTCCGGAAATTCTCCTTCGAATCTGCAACGTTTTCTTCAATGTGTTACTCCTCTCGTTCCTTCTCACACTATGCCTCAGGTATTTTCTATATTTATTTTCATTTATTTGTCTCTGTTTCATGTTCATGTTCCAAATTGTTTCTCTCTTAAATTCAATTCACCAGATAGTGTGTTTGTGTTTTTCTTTCTTTTCTTCTCCATCTTCCTGCCAAAAAAATAATATTATGATTTAGGTTTTTAAAATTATTATTTCAGGCTTTTATGTAATTTTTATTATTTACTCTTAGTTTTTATCCATCCAAAATCTTTTCGATTGTGTTTGTTTGTTATATTCTAATTTTATTGTTATGCAATTGTGTGACTGTGAACTGTGAATTCCATTGCTGGAATATTCCTGTATATTATGCAAAATCTGGGCATCAATTATTGGTTCATTTTTTCTATAACCAAAAATATTTTTTCGAGTTTTATACGACACCTTGTATTATTAGATTAACATTTTGTTCGGGCGTAGAGTTATTTTATCTATAAAAAATTAAAATAGAATATAAAAAAATTTGATTGACTTAAAATGGTGTGATCTTGTTGGCTATGTGTTTCATTTTCAACTTATTGACTTCTGTGACAGTTCTCATCTAATCAAATACCAGCATTACTCCGGTATTTATGTTTATATTAATGTTAAGGTAATGTATAAATAACTTATGAAACATCTGATTCTCTATTATTTGTATTTAATATTTTACATATTATATAAATTAACTCCTAATAAATGTTACTAACTTATCCCTCTATCAGATTTGTAATGTACAATAGTAATTCCTATTCTTATTGAATCTTAATTACATAATCTGATAATACATGATGATGTGTTAGTATCAATTAAGCAATTCTTTTATTTTTTACAAGTATCAATTGAGTTTATGAGATTGTCAATAAATTATTATTTGTTTTATTAATTTATTTATTTGAAATATTTTATTAATTTATTTATTTGAAATATTTTATTAATTTGAAATATTTTATATTATATTTAGTATGGTTGTCTTTCACATTTGGTCTGGGACTGTGGGTAGAAGGGGATTATCATAATTGGACACAGTGTCAGACTTTTGCACTCCAAAATTTAATGATGATGGAGAGTGGGCCTAAACGGTGCCGGAAAGCAAGAAAGTATTTTTGCGGAAGAAATAATTAAATGGTTTAGGATTAATTTAATTAGGGATGATATATTAATTATTTAAATTATTCGGAAGATGATAGTCTTAAATAATTTCTCAATTGGTAGTATTACTCCCATGTTCCTGGCTAAGACAGTATTACCTTCAGTGCGAGAGTTTAGGAAACAAAAAGAGTTGATAGTATTATCCTGGTTAGGGTATCTTTTTTTAGTAGAGGTGGTCGATTGGTTTTAATTGCTTTTTAGGTACAAAAAAAGAAAAAGTCATCCAATCTGAAAATATAAATAACATGCAAGTCTGATTTAGTTTAAGAAATCTAAATCTGATCTAAGATTTATGTGGTTTTGTTCTGTTTTGTCAAGCTCACATAAAAATATGTCTATTTCAAAATAATAAGTATAATATATTTTCAAATGTAAATTTCACTTAAAAATCAATAAGTCTATTCCAAGACTCTTTGTATCAAGCTGATACACACAAGTATTTATTAGAACATTAATAATATGAATTTAAACTAAAAATAAAAAAACAACAGGAAAAATAAAACACTACAAAGACAACATCAATAACATACTAACATAATTTCAACAATTAGAAAGTCTTAACTAATAAGTTAGAAAATATGAAAATGCATATTTTACATTATTAATTGAAATATTAATTAAATTTAGAAATAAAATAATTTCCATTTTTTCTATATATGTAATTAGTATTAGTGTAGTTTGATTTCTAAAATTAGAACCAAAATCCGAATCAAAGCAATCATTTTTTAAACAATTTCTGCTTTTTGTGATTTTAATTTTTTAGTTTTGCTTTTTGTTTCCTTTTTAGATTGGTCAGGATCTGAACACCCATATATTTTAGTGTGTAAAACCAAACCAGACCCAGGGATATGAAAAGGTTTATATAGGAAAGGTTCAATTAGGGATAAATGTGTAGAATTGGTTGAATATTTTGGTGTGATATTTGAAACAAGATTGCCCTGCAATTCTGTGGACTAATAAATGTTACGGTTAATCCTTTTACTTTATAATAAAAATTTGTTTGAAAATAATTGTAAGAAAATAAATATATGCTCACTTATAATTTTAAGAGACTGGTAAATAATATTTTCAAGTAATATACTTATATTAAAGAAAGAGTAAAAATGAGATATATAAATAAAATTTTAATGTGTAAAATATAAACAGATATTATTTTTATGAATTTTAATAAAATTAATTATTCGTTTCTTCAATTTCTGAATAATTATTTTGAGACGAATGTACTAAGGATTACTCAGCCATTGCCTTAATCTTTTCATATCAAATGTGAGTACTATTTTGGGTTTGATAATTTAATATGAGGAAAAAATGTATGCAGCTATAAGAATTTTATATATTATTAGTCTATCATTCATGTTCATTTCTTAATTATTAACTAATAAAAAATAATGAAGAATTAATTATTTTGGATGCCTTTGAAAAAAATATTCCCTTTGTGTCATTTTTCAATTTTATGAATTATGAATTATTTTGGGATCTAGTACTTTTTTGGAATTTTATCCATTTTTTCAATTTTATGATTTATGCCTTTGAAGAATCTGTATCTTAATTTTATTAATAAAGACATAGTACATAGTTTTACTTAGTCAAAAAAGATAATATGGATATTTATGGTACTTGATTTGATTTGGTGAGAAACCAATAATTTCTTCTTGCCATGGCCCATTGGTTAGGGCGACAAAAGCCAAACTTTGAAGGAAAAAACTCAACTTTACTTTATGAGATGAGTGACATAGTGCTATGTATGGTCTTTGTGGTTCCACCTTACTCCATATGTGTTATGAATGATGGGACATTGGTTATTTAATTCCATTCATGGCACATTGTTTAGTTTTGATTAGTGATCCTGTCAAAAATGGTATTGCTGGTATTACTATTTTTCAGTTTTACGGCATTCTTTTATTAAAGATGTTATTAAGATCGAGAGTTTGATTCCTGAAAACGACAATTGTTGGGAGAGACAAAAAAAAAATGCTATTGGCACATGAAATTGTTTATCTATACTCGTGATAACCAATCAGAATGAGTTTTTTGATGTTTTTTTTATAAAATTACCATTAATTAATAATAGTGTGTATAGATAATTAGCAGTGTCAATAGTGTTACCTGAAAATGATTTTTCCCTATGGATTTTTCATTATTTTTTCTATGTTACATGTTACAATGCTATTATGTGGTTTTCTTCATACAATCTATGTTGTTTTGGAGAATTGGTCAATGTTTTTATCTACTCAAAAGGGACACTTGATGATAGGGGCAGCCACATACCCCGAAAGGGATTAGTTCCTTACCCATGAGGTGAGGGGATATCCTTGCTAGTACCAAAAAAGGGGCAAAAGAAGGCAGAAAAAATCATGAATATGGAGGGTGCTATTGTGTATATACTAGCTGCTAGTTGTTGTTGCTTGTAGTTGTTAATGACTAAATTGCCAATTGCTTGTGTTTTAAGTTTATCTCATGCTAGCCTAGATTCTATCTTTTACTACTGGGTAGTTAAAACAAGTTGTCTGTTTAAAATCGAGTTTTTGACATAATTTACCAGGGCGCAAGCACTAACACTGAAGCGCAACAAAAGTAATGTTGCGCTGGTGCTGTCTATGATTTTTTGATGAGTTGTTTCCTTAATTTTCTTTGCTTTTATTATGTTTTTCGCAGAGGTCTCTTAGCGATATAAATAGCCTCTGGCAACCACTCGGTAAAGACTTGATTAAGTTCTTCAGCCTGAAAGATCTTTGGGACTGCTATTATGAATGGAGTGCTTATGGCGCCAGCACACCTGTGATGTTGGAGAATGGTGATATAGTGGTTCAATACTATGTTCCTCATCTATCTGCCATCCAAATCTACACCAATAAGTCTGTTGCAGCATCTAGGTATGCAGAAAATGACACTGCATTTGATTATAATTTTTGTTCGTGTCGACAAAATGGTGTTAACATATCTTCATCTTTTTTAGGAATCGGAGAGAGGATAGTAGTGATGGAAATGAATTTGAAAGTGATTCATGGAGTGATGACAGTGGAAGTGATAAGCTATCTAGGTCATTAAGTGACACTTCCAGCAAAGCATGGGATAGTATTTCCGAGGATTCAAGCTTTGACCAGGAGGGTTCATCGCCAAGAGATAAGCTTGGCCACCTTTACTTAGAGTTTACTGAGACAACTTCACCTTACTCGAGGATTCCGCTTATGGAGAAGGTAGGCTTTTATTTTAATTTTAAGTAGTATAGTATTCACTAATCGCCACTTTTTTCTGTTGTAATTGTTAGAAATTTGATAAAGATATTCATGTGCTTTCACCTAACAGCTTAAGCTTTTAGGAGATTGAGTTCATAGCAGGAATATAGACAGATTTATTTCTGTGTTATATTAACACACATTACTCCTGCTTGTTCTTGTTTTAGATAACCGAGTTAGCTAAAACCTATCCGGCATTGATGACATTGAAGAGTGTCGATCTTTCCCCGGCAAGTTGGATGGCTGTTTCTTGGTGAGCATAATTTCTTGTTCTTGTTACATGTGAACTCTTTGAATTGTCACTTAAGCCATTTTAATTCTCAAATTTAGTTAAAGGAAAATTGTTCTGTGTTTGTGACTTGACGAACAAGGCGTAGTCTATAGCAATGATGATTTAAACTGGAGTTGGGGACATGTCTGTTTCTCTTGCTCAACTTTTAGCTCTCTCTTTTTAGTATAAATGCATGAGAATGCTATTCTTGTTTTTTAATTAATGTATTTTGTTGTTTATGTTACTTACTTTCTTAAGATATTCGATCTCGGTTCGTATCCATGGTAGAAAGATGTTATCCTAACTCTTCATCATTGAATAGGTACCCGATTTATACCATCCCAAGTCGGAAAAACGACAAGGACTTGGAAGCTGGCTTTCTCACTTACCATACATTGTCCTCATCTTTCGAAGGTATCTTAATCTAGTTTTCCCAATAAATTATGTCTTTCTTTCGTAATCTAGTTTTTTCCAATAAATTATGTCTTTCTTTCGTAGTGAAAAATAGAAAAACAGATCAAATCATTGAACACAAAGGTAAGATTAGACCAGATCAATGATAAGTCTCACTATAACTTAGAAGGTGATAGTGTCACAGCTTGTTTCATATGTTCTGAACTTGTTATGCTTTATTTTGCTACAATTTTGTATATCTTCAATTACTTAGATGTTCCCTTTTTTCAACCACTCAATGAGAACTATATAGAATGTGAAACTGAAGAAAGTGAAGGGTTTTTCACTCTTCTACTATTAGAGGTTCTTAGCTATGTTTTATTAAAAAAAATGTAAAATTTTCTTCACCTCATTCCTTCTCAAAACTTTGTTATTTCTTATGTGTGTATGCAGATTGTGCAATGGAGAATGATGATGACTTTGACTTAGGGAAAGATATATGTTGTTACAATGAATGGAGAAGTATTGTAAAAGAAAGACTTAAGAAAAAAGAAAGTGGCTGCATATCTCTGCCACCTTTTGGACTAGCTACTTACAAAATGCAAGAAAATCTTTGGTTAAAACCTGATCCACGTGACTATGAAAGGGTATGTTATCTTTACAGTGCTGCAGAATCATGGTTGAAACAGCTCAATGTCTACCATCATGACATCAACTTCTTCACATTCCATCCCTCTATCTTGTAGATTGATTGTGGCTGTCTATCATCATGATCGTTAGCATTTTATCCAATATGGGCATAGCTGTCGTGACCCGATTTTCGGTCGGAAACCGGCTGTGTGACTATTAGTTAACTGCTCCTGGTTTGGTTTAGCTTTGAACTCTGACACCAGCATATGAAACTTCCCCTTAGTGCAACTCTGAAAATAATCAGAAACTGAGGAGTTATAACTCAAGAGTGTATAACTCTAAAGCAAATGTAAATTTTGTTAATGTGGGATGGGTTGTTTCACTAATAATTTTTTGTTTTTAATGTTACTTTCCTAGAAAGAGGATAACAAACAGTTCATACTTGGTAATTAAACTATGGTATATGTTTTGTATTATATAAAATAACATGTAATATCCATCCACCTTTTTTATAAGAATTTTCTTAAATTCAGTCTTAAAGGGTTGAGAACAAGCTGTCAATAGTGGATAGATTTTTTTTTAAAAATGATAGTTTAAGGAATTAGAAGTTATATGTCTTTAGTTTTCCAAGAAAATTAATCTATTTTTTATCCTCAAACTTAAATGTTAAGCTTAAATAGTCCTTCAAGTATATTGTGTATGATAGTGAGACTTATCATTGAACTGATCTAATCTTACCTTTTGGGAAAGAAGATGAGCAATAAATTTGAAGAAAAGAAGCTCACCTTGAAGAAAAAGTACAAACATTATTGAGAAAATGAGAGGACCATGAGAAATATAAAGAAAGTAAATTGTCAGAAATGCTTGTATTTGTTACTGATTTGTTGATCATGTCAGGGATTAGTATCATGCATACTTCATGAGAATATTGATATTGTTTCATTGATGAATTGTACATTTTTAGGGGCTAAGATAAAATAGAACTACACATACACTTTAAGAAAATATTGTTATTGCATTTCACAGGAGTTCAAAAATACATTGATCCAGCCATGTTGTAAATGTGCAATAGCCACAGGGTATGGTAGAAGAATCATCTACTTGTTAAGAACTGATAATCTTGTGACAGAAATACTATATAGATTCATAGCAACTCATTTTAGTAGCATTTCATTTTTATCATTTTGTACACCTGAGTTCCTATTAATGCCTTTGTTAGTTGGCCAATTGTGTCTAAATAAATTGAATTATATGAAAGGTAACATGTATCAAATTCATGGATGAACAATTCTCCTAGTCAAGTGTCAAAAATAACTGCTTAATCAAAGAACTACGATAGGAAAAGGCGAATCAGAGAAGGAAATCACAACTTTACCCGAAGTTCTTACTAAACAAGAACCAGATTCCAAATGCAACCATTTACATATCTTGCATTATTAAATCCTTGTCAGTAGTCTGGAGATGAAGTCCATAGCAGGGTCACAAGCATTTGCATGTATAATGCTGAGAATACTACTGACATGTTCTTCAGAAGTTCCCTAGTCTGTTTTCTTTTACAGGTCATTATTCACTTTTACTGCTTCTGTTGTATAGCTAGCTACCTTCTTGAAGAGTAAAATTTAGATCTTCTAGTGTTTTGTAAATATTGTCTAACTGAACGCGGGACTGGTTTCCGGCGGCAAACATATGAAATCTACCATTGATCTCAACCTGGCTCCATCCACTTTCTTTAACAAGTCCTTTACCATCTATCAACTTTCTCATCCTTTGTGCCTCCTTCCACTTGCCCAAAGAGGTATACAAATTAGCCATTAATACATAGTTTGCAGACTTTCCTGGACTAAGTTCTAATAACTTAACGGCTGCAAGCTCTCCCAGCTCAACATTGCCATGGATCCTACAAGCACTAAGAAATGGAGCCCAAGATTGAGCTTGAGCTTCCAGTGGCATGCCCTGAATTATATCTAAAGCTAAGTCGAGCTGGCCGACTCGGCCGAGAAGATCTACCAGGCAAGTATAATGTTCTACCGTAGGAGCTATTCCAAACTCCTTTTGCATACTTTTGAAGTACTTCAGTCCATCTTCCACCAAACCTGAATGGCTACAAGCCAGCAAAATACTAGTGTAAACAACGGCATCCGGCACTATCTGTTCAGCAATTGTCATTTTGCGAAAGAGGCTGATAGCCTCTTTCCCCATCCCATGGATGGCATAACTATTTATCATCGAAGTCCAAACAGCTAAATCTTTACCTGTCATCTTTTCAAATACTTCTCTTGCTTTCTTAATGCTTCCACATTTCGAGTACATGTGTATGAGAGATGTTTGGACTTGTTGATCCAATTCCAACCCATTTAGAAATATGTATTCTTCAATCTCTTGTCCAATGCTGAGTGATCCTAAATCAGCACAAGCTGATAAAACAGTTGCAAGGGTTGCTCCATTTGGTCTAATATCTGTCCTTACCAACCTTCTAAATAGATCCAATGCTTTCTCTGGATTACCTGAGTGGGCATATCCTGCAATCATTGATGTCCATGATAAAATGTTCTTATCAACTATCAGATCAAATATCATTCTTGCTGATGTAAGGTTACCACATTTTGCATACATAGTTATAAGCAAGTTTTCAATGGAATCCTCTTCACTGCACCCACATTTGAGTACAAGTGAGTGAACAGATGAAGCTAAGAAAAGTTCTCCTACTTGTATGCAACCAAAAATAATATTTAGAAACACAACAAAGTCTATGTCAATACTTTGTTTTTGCATTTGATTAAATAAACTAAATGCTTCCACAGCACGGCCAACTTTTACATAACCCCCCATAATAATCGTCCATGAAATTGTTGACTTTTCATCCATCGAGTCAAAAAATTTATTTGCTTCACCCATTTTGCTGAACTGAACATACATACTCATTAGTGAATTGGCCAAAGAAACCTCAGAATACAAAAGTCCAAGTTTAATCAAGCAACAGTGCATCGACATCCCTTGGCAAAGAGAGTTGAAAGAATTTAAGTTCTTCGAAAAACCCGACAAAATCGAAACAAACGTGGATGAACTTGGTTCATAACGAAGAACCCACATTTCTTTCAAGAGGCTCAAAGCCTGGTTCATCGAAGACCCACGAGAGTAAGCCGAAATCATGGCATTCCAAGAGACAATACTTCTCTGAGGCATTTCATCAAACACATTTCGCGCACATGCAACAAGTGCACATTTAGAGTACATATCAACAAGAGCAGTTTGAACAAAAATGTCACCTTGGAACCCAAGTTTGAGCACATGCCCATGAAGCATTGTGCCAAGTGAAATGGAATTCAGGTTGGCACATGCCTTGAGGAGCAAAGGGTAGGTAAAGGTGTTTCCATGAACACCAGAGTGTGCCATGGAAGTGTATATCTTTAAGGTTTCTGTGAAGAACCCATTATTGGTAGAGTCTCTAATCATCAAGTTCCATAGGTAAAGGGGCCTTTTGAAGGTGGCAAGGGATGAAGGTCGCAGTGGCATTTACTTCTCATAAAAAAACTACCAATGATTCAATTCTATGTTTATTTGTTTACTATGTTGTCAAAAACTCAAATTTGTTGCAGGACACAGTGGTAAGTCCTCCCTTGGAGAGTAACTAACCATTATCTACGCAACAATTCTTCTCTAGAAAAGTAACTAACCGTCATGCATATATCTAGTAGCTTCTGTATAACTAAGTTTTTTAAATTGTGTTTACCATCACGGCCACCTTTGTAGTTCCTCTTATTGCAGGTATTGTAACCATGCATATTGCCTTTATTGTGATATTAGGAGATCAAATGTATTTTTTTTGTGGTATTTCTTCACCTTATGGTAAGAAATTAATCTCTTCGGGGTTCATAGTTGATCTTCCTAACAAGTGTCACTCACAAGAATAGAAATCTTACACTACTGGATCAACATCTTGTTAGTATGTGATGTATTTTAAGCTAACTCCTAATAAGAAAGGGAGCCAACAAACCATTTAGTTTTTCAAATTACAAAAAATACTGGGAGCCTTTTTTAACATTACCAAAAAAAATCTGGGAGCCTGACATACCTTGTGAGACACTCTTTTAGATTTAACTGATATAATATTAAGGACAAAATTGATTGATATACGCTAACATTAGGGACAGAATTGATTAACTATTATCATAGTCTGGAACTAAATTTGTGTTTTCATAATATTAAGGATTAAATTAGGTAATCATGATTATTTCAGGAACTAAAACATCAATTTAACCATGGAAAATACTGAGCACAAACAGAGAACTCAAACAGAACAGACCATGATTTTATTTCTATTGTTATCTGTACAACTCCCAATAAGCAGTCCCAAAGAGAAACTACAGAAACTTCACTTAACAAAAACTTATCAAACAGAAGGAAGAATAATCATCATAAGCAAAACCAGAAGATGTTCACTGATTTGAATTTAGAATAAAATTTTCTCCAAGTTAGTAATAAAGGAACCAAATTTTCACATGAGACGGCCAACATAGATAGCTCGGGGATATTGTTGTTGCAGCTTTGGCCATTGAACGAAAAGTTGATCAGCCATCCGCAACTTGTACAGGAGCAGGCCACTCAAGGAGAGCCTTCTCACTCTTGCAATACTCTCGACGTAAAATATCGATGACCATCTGATTCCCAGTACCTATGCAGAAAGTTAAACACACTTCAGCAACATCTAAAATTATTGAACTCATCCTCTTCCACATTCTCATCCTCATCCTATCCTCATCCTCATCCTATCCTCATCCTCATCCTCATGCTCGTCCTCATCTTATCCTCATCCTATCCTCATTCTCATTCTCGTCCTCATCCTTTCCTCTTCCTCATCCTCATCCTCGTCCTCATCCTCGTCCTCATCCTCATCCTCGTCCTCCTCCTCATCCTCCTCCCCATCCTATCCTCATTCTCATCATCCTCCTATCCTCATCCTCATCCTCATCCCGATCATATCCTCATGCTATCCTCATCTTCGTCCTCATCCTATCTGCATCCTCATTCTCGTCATGATCCTTATCCTCATCGTCATCCTCATCCTTATCCTCATTCTTATCCTCATCCTCTCTTCTTCCTCTTCCTATCCTCATCCTCGTCCTCTTCCTATCCTCCTCCTCCTCCACGTCGTCATCCTCATCCTCGTCCTCATCATCCATCTCCTCCTCCTCATCCTCCTCCTCATCCTCATCCTCATCCTCATCCTCATCCTCATCCTCATCCTCATCCTCATCCTCATCCTCATCCTCATCCTCATCCTCATCCTCTT
>NC_032013.1:11877559-11878042 GCF_001865875.1 Lupinus angustifolius | reverse complement strand
ATCCTCATCCTATCCTCATCCTCGTCCTCATACTACCCTCATCCTCATTCTCGTCCTCATCCTAACCTCATCATCCAGCTCATCCTAACCTCATCCTCATTCTCGTCCTCATTCTCGTCCTCATCCTATCCCCATCCTCATCCTCATCCTCTTCCTCATCCTATCCTCCTCCTCATTCTCGTCCTCATCCAATCCTCGTCCTCTTACTCATCCTCATCCTTCTCCACATCTTATCCTTATCCTCATCCACATTCTCAACCTCATCCTATCCTCATTCACTTCCTCATCCTCATTCTATCCTCATTCACTTCCTCATCCTCATCCTATCCTAATTCTCATGCTCGTCCTCATCCTCATCCTCATCCTCATCCTCGTCCTCATCCTATCCTCATCATCATCCTCATCCTCATCCTCATCCTCATCCTCATCCTATTCTCATCCTCATCCCATCCTCGTCCTCGTCCTCATCCTATCCTCATCCTC
>NC_032013.1:11876397-11877459 GCF_001865875.1 Lupinus angustifolius | reverse complement strand
ATCCTCGTCCTCATCCTATCCTCATCCTCATCTTATCCTCATCCTCATTCTCGTCCGCAACCTATCTTCATCCTTGTCCTCATCCTATCCTCGTCCTCAACCTATCTTCATCCTTGTCCTCATCCTATCCTCGTCCTCATCCTATCCTCATCCTCATCCTCCTCCTATCCTCATCCTCGTCCTCATCCTCGTCCTCATCCTCGTCCTCATCCTCGTCCTCATCCTCGTCCTCATCCTCGTCCTCATCCTCGTCCTCATCCTCGTCCTCATCCTCGTCCTCATCCTCGTCCTCATCCTCGTCCTCATCCTCGTCCTCATCCTCGTCCTCATCCTCGTCCTCATCCTCGTCCTCATCCTCGTCCTCATCCTCGTCCTCATCCTCGTCCTCATCCTCGTCCTCATCCTCGTCCTCATCCTCGTCCTCATCCTCGTCCTCATCCTCGTCCTCATCCTCGTCCTCATCCTCGTCCTCATCCTCGTCCTCATCCTCGTCCTCATCCTCGTCCTCATCCTCGTCCTCATCCTCGTCCTCATCCTCGTCCTCATCCTCGTCCTCATCCTCGTCCTCATCCTCGTCCTCATCCTCGTCCTCATCCTCGTCCTCATCCTCGTCCTCATCCTCGTCCTCATCCTCGTCCTCATCCTCGTCCTCATCCTCGTCCTCATCCTCGTCCTCATCCTCGTCCTCATCCTCGTCCTCATCCTCGTCCTCATCCTCGTCCTCATCCTCGTCCTCATCCTCGTCCTCATCCTCGTCCTCATCCTCGTCCTCATCCTCGTCCTCATCCTCGTCCTCATCCTCGTCCTCATCCTCATCCTATTCTCATTCTCATTCTCGTCCTCCTCACATCCTCCTCCATATACTCATGCTCATCCTAATCCTATCCTCATCCTCGTCCTCATCCTCGTCCTCATCCTCATCCAATCCTCATCCTCATCCTCATTATCGTCTTCATCCTATCCTCATTCTCATTCTTTTCCTTATCCTATTCTCATCCTATCCTCATCCTCATCCTCATCCTCATCCTCTTCCACATACTCATCCTCATCCTTATCCTCATC
>NC_032013.1:11876052-11876297 GCF_001865875.1 Lupinus angustifolius | reverse complement strand
CATCCTCATCCTATCCTCATCCTTGTCCTCATCCTCATTCTCGTCGTCATCCTATCCTCATCCTCCTCCTCATCCTATCCTCATCCTCATTATCATCCTCATCCCCATCCTCTTCCTCATCCTCATCCTGTCCTCATCCTCATTCTCAGCCTCATCCTATCCTCGTCCACATCCTCATCCTCTTCCCCGTCCTCACCCTCCTCCTCATCCTATCCTTATCCTCATCCTCATCCTCATCCTCATCC
>NC_032013.1:11875637-11875952 GCF_001865875.1 Lupinus angustifolius | reverse complement strand
ATCCCCGTCCTCATCCACATCCTATCCTCATCCTCATTCTCGTCCTCATCCTTTCCTCTTCCTCATCCTCATCCTCCTCCTCATCCTCCTCTTCATCCTGTCCTCATTCTCATCCTCTTCCTATCCTCATCCTATATTCTTGCTCATCCTCAACCACATACCGATCCTATCCTCATCCTCATCCTCATCCTAATCCTTATCCTCATCCTCATTCTCGTCCTCCTCTTATCCAAATCCTCGTCCTTATCCTCTTGCTCATCCTCATCCTCAACCTATCCTCATCCTCATTCTCGTCCTCCTCTTATCCTCATCCTC
>NC_032013.1:11874730-11875537 GCF_001865875.1 Lupinus angustifolius | reverse complement strand
CATCCAATCCTCATCCTCATCCTCCTCCTCATCTTATCCTCATCCTCATGCTCATGCTCGTCCTGATCCTATCCTCATCGTCATCCTCATTCTACTGCTCATCCTATCCTCAACCTATCCTCATCCTCTATCTCTTCCTCATCCTATCCTCAACCTCGTCCTCATCCTATCCTCATCCTCATCCTCATCCTATCCTCAATCTCATTCTCGTCCTCATCCTATCCTCATTCTCGTCCTCATCCTATCCTCATCCTCTTCCTCATGCTCATCCTCGTCCTCGTCCTTATCCATATCATCATCCTCATCCTCATCCTCATTCTTATCCTCATCCTATCTTCATCCTCTTCCTATCCTCATCCTCATCCTCTTTCTATCCTCCTCCTCGTCCTCATCCTCATCCTCATTTTCATTCTCCTCCTCCTCCTCCTCCTCATCCTCATCCTCATCCTCATCATCATCCTCATCCTTTTCCTCATCTTCGTCCTCATCCTCATCTTCATCCTCATCCTCATCCTCATCCTCATCTTCATCCTCATCCTATACTAATCCTACCCTCATCCTCATCCTCATTCTATCAAACTCCTCATCCGCATCCTCATCCTCCTCCTATCCTTATCCTCATCCTCCTCCTATGCTCATCCTCCTCGTCATCCTCATCTTCATCCTCCTCCTATACTTATCCTATCCTATCCTCATCCTCATCCTCATCCTCATCCCCATCCTACCCTCATCCTCATCCTCATCCTCATCCGCATCCTCATCCTCATCCTCATCCTCATCCTATGCTCATCCTCATCCTATCCTCAT
>NC_032013.1:11874373-11874630 GCF_001865875.1 Lupinus angustifolius | reverse complement strand
ACCACATACCGATCCTATCCTCATCCTCAACCACATACCGATCCTATCCTCATCCTCATCCTCATCCTCATTCTCGTCCTCCTCTTATCCTCATCGTCGTCCTCATCCTTTTGCTCATCGTATACTCATTCTCATTCTCGTCCTCATCCTCATCCTCGTCCTCATCCTCATCCTCATCCTCATCCTCATCCTCTTCCACATGCTCATCCTGACCCTATCCTCATCCTCATCCTCATCCTCGTCCTCATCCTCATCTT
>NC_032013.1:11829617-11874273 GCF_001865875.1 Lupinus angustifolius | reverse complement strand
ATGTAACAAATATGGGTATTATGTTTGCAAATGAATGTTAAACATTATGTTATTAATAAAGTCTCAATATTTTGACACTTTGAGCTCATTAATATTTAAGTTTCTGATTAATATTTTATTTTCACACTTATGTACACATGTGAGAATGATAATGTTGAAAATAAAATTTTATTTCTAAATGACATTATTATATGATTCTCATTAATGTGTCATGTTAAGAATAAAGTTAATATAGTAGTACATGGAAGGGACTATATCGAATAAGTGATGTACAACCGCCATGACTCGTATTAGTTCTTGTTCTCAATCATGACTTGTAATGTAATGAATATGGAAAACATATTTTGAATATGCGCATTATGTTTGATGTTTATAAAATCATGAATTGTATTGTCACATGAGACAAGTGGGAGAATGTAAGAAATATGCCTCTTATGACATGAATGAATGTATTATTCATTGTTTGAATGATATAACTCTTGGATGAAGAGTTATTAATGAAATGGTAAGACTCTTGGGAAATAGCCTATATATACTGCTTGATGGAAGCATTATACTAAGAATCAAAAAAGGACCAGAAATATTGTCCATATCTCTTTGCCCATAAAGATTGTTCTATCAGCTATCACTTAAGGAAGAGCATAATAGGAACGGGAAGAAGATAGAAAAGTTACTCTATAAACCAAGAACACCAAACAACAACTAAATGGAGGATCGTATCGCCATGGGGAAAGGTTAGTAATCTGTAACTATTCTTATGGATGTGAAAACTATAATTTCTTAAGATCCATTTATACATAATTTTCAAATAAAGTTTACATTTTGCCTCATGAATTAAAACCTAACACTTATAGCAAGTAGTACATATATGGTAAGTGTACTATTATAGACCACATCATATCTTCTTGTTGATTTGATGACCAACAAGAAAATAAGAACAAATTTATGCAAATACATGATGCAGGCAGATATATCGCAATTGTAAATGCAATAATATAGCAATTTTGAGAGTCTTCGCAATATCATCAAATCAAATTGTATTTTCTCGCAATTATAATAAGCACAACATACTCATATATATACAAATTACATAAAATTAACAAATATTAAATATAAAAAAATAAATAAAATAAATAGATACTATGCTGAAAAAGCTGATGTTCAAATAAGATGATAAAGTTAAAATAACTAATATTTAGTTCAAAAATTGAGCAACTTGTCAACAATTTCCTTTTAGATTAAAGTACTAAAGTGCCCATGACCCATTTGTCCCACACAAGCTTCAAGTTCCCAAAACCTAAGTGGTGCTTTCATCATATATACGTTACACATTGCATCATCCAAAAACACTAAGAATAATTATGTTACACATATTACTTATAATGAGTCCAAATTAAACTCTATGTCAATTTAAGGTCTTTGATGTTACCTTAGTTAATTCCACTTCTGCTGTGAAATGCAAAGCCAGTGGGTTCAATGAACTATTGATTATTGTTTTAATATAATCCATCCAATTATATCATTTTTAGGAAAAGAATATTTCTATTTAATTATGATTCTCAAAGTTTAATACGATATTCATCAATTATACTCTTATTATTATGAGAAAAAATGAATGAGTTTTATACATTGTCATGTATTATCTATCATTAACGTTTTATTATCATTGAGTCTTTAAAAAAAAGTAATACAAGTAAATAGTGAATGATGTATTGACTATATATAAATCATATTAACAGTACAAAAATATTAGACTCTATTATTATTGTTGAGAAAGAAAAATAAACTAGAGAGAGATTAAAAATAATATATAATAGGAACCATGACAAATTTGTAAAACCAATAAAGAAACCAATTATTTACTTGTATAAAACAAACCTTTTATCCACTACAAGAAATTTATATAGAATGATCATGCTATGAAGAATAATTAATGAATGAATAGTGCATTAAGTAACGTGGCTCTCAATTTCATTATTGACCTAAACAATCATATTTTTTGCTTTTGAAGATGGCAGACTCTAATGGAAAGTTTTAATATATCTTAAAAAATGATTTTATATAAAAATTATATGGGAAAAGCAAAAGCTAAAAGTTAGAATGTGATTGTATCTTTTGTTTTCTAGCAAGGTTTTGTTTCTATGCTGATTTTCTTTTTATTTATTAGTTTGCTTCATTGTCTACACATTTATTTATTGAGTCTTTCTTTAGTGCTTTCCATTGTTAAAGCACAAGCAAAAATTAAATTAATTAAAGCAATGAATACAACTTAAAGTAAGAATGTTATGTTGACCTTCTCTAAATTCAAATATATTATCAGTGTTTCATAAGTGGTCATGCATATATGTAATTTTTAATGCAAAATAGAAAAGAATTAGAGCCACATTATATGTATGGTTCGCATATGTAATAATTAATATGCTCCGATCCCTTAGAATTTTATTCTCTGAACTATAACATTAATATTACAAAACATATAATTTTACTGCTCCAATTCATTTCTTTACTATTATAGACCCAACCTATCATAACTACAAAATTAGAGATGGCAAAAAAACTCGTACCCGCGGGTAAAATCCGTACGGGCACGGTACGGGTCACAAACGGGTATCCGCGAGTATTATAAATGGGTTTTTAAAAATACTCGTAGTACATACGGACGGGTATGGGTATTATGGTACCCGCTATTTATATGATTAATATATTATATTTAATTAAAATAAAAAGTACATTATTCTAATATTCATTACACTATGTATCTTTTTTCCTTTTACTTTGTTGACATATTTCATTGAGTTTGGTGGTGAAACACCCTACAAATATTATTACATGTGTAGAAACACACATGTTTTACAAAGAAAATATATACTTTTTGTTAAGGAAATAAGAACATAAAATCACACAAATAGAAAACACCAATAAATTAGCATTTTTGCCAAATATTCAATCAAAAAGTACAAAAATAATTAAGTTTCATCTCATTTGAAACATAATAAAAGTTAAAAATTAAAAATTGATTTACAAGTGGGTACCCAGAAATACCCGCAAATACCTGCGCACGGGTACAGGCGGGTATGGGTAATGTTATCCTATTTTGAAACAGGTAGCGGGTAGCTACTACCCGTGCCCGCCTGTGCCCGTTGCCATCCCTGTACAAAACCTTTCAAAACAATTCCATAAGCATGACTTGAGTTTTACCTAATTCAAAGTTTCCTTTATGGTTGAGTCTTTCACATGTCCCCATTTATGTTTCATTTAGTATCTCAAACCAATGAAAAACTCTACTCATTTAGAAAGAAAAATTACAAAAATAAATATTAATATTTTAATATTATTTTATGAAATTTGATTAGTTCGGAACATGAAGATAGAAAAATTATGGGACAAATTAGGGGTGTCAAAATTATTCATAATCGAAAATTCATCCAAATCCATCCGTTAGAACTAATGGATTTAAATGGATATAATTCAATGAATAATATTGATAATGGATGGATTCAAATCCATCCATTATATCTAATGGATATCCACGGGTATATCCATTTGGATGAATACCCAATCCATCCAAAAAAATTAAATTAAAAACAAATCTTTTTCAATTAATTTACTATTAATATGTTCATAAATTTATGCCAAAACCCAACTAGGTATTCTTCCATAATCAAATTTTGGAACAGAGGCACCCAAAAAAAAATTCAACAAAACCGGGCAAAGCTATGGGAATTAAACAAAATAAAAGAATGAGACTCAATGACAAAAATGGTAAAACTCACTATCACCAGATGGACGCGGCGGCGGCGGCGTTGGAAGTGACGGCGTCGTAGTATGGATAGGTTGTTGCCACCCTGGTGGTGGGCCATCATCGTCTTCTTGTTTCTCCCGCATCTTCACTTCCTGAGTTTGAATCATCGCTGCAGCTTAATCTCACACTCACCACAAAATCCACGGTTGTTTTCAACTGATAATCAAGTTGGGTGATTTTTATGTCACTATAGCATTATTTTCTTAGAACTTTGGTGGGGTCCTCACCAATTTGGGTTTTTATTACTTCAAACATGGGTCATCCATGCCTCAACTTCGGGGAGGCTAAGGATGTTCATCGGGATTCGTGAGATACCTTCTAATTTATAGAGATTTAGTATTTATTCTAGGATCACAATCCAATAATTATATTTTATTTGTTCATGTTAGGGTTCAAAATTATATAGTATTTATTTTAAAATTTTAAATTTTTTTTGTTCCTTATTCTCAACTATTAAAATGAATATTTTGGACAGGGCTCATAGAAAATTCTTGATTATAAACAATATTGGTCAATTTGTGGTAAAGAAAAAGATGAATATCATTATCTTGTAATTGATGATTTTGGTGAGTTTCCATTTTTAATTATTATTTTTTGGAAAATTTTGTTCAAAATAAGATAAAATAGTGTATTCTATTTTAGTGTAACCATCCCTCTCAAACATTATCATTATATCACAACCATTACTATCCTAATATTACCATTCTTGTCACTCTACCACCACCAATATCACCCACATTATTATTATTGTTATCAACACTAATATCATTGTATTATTGTTGTCAACACTAATATCATGTCGCCACCTCCCTAATCACTAGGGCCATCCCACTACAAATTTGTATAATTATGATTTATGAGAAATTATATTGTTTAAGCATAATATATATAATATTATATCGTTCTAGATCATCTAGTGTGCATTAAATATTAGATAATTTATATTACTCTTATATTTTTCTCTTATATCCATGTTTTTCTTATCTCAATCATCGAATGATATTAACTCACTTTATAATAGTTTCTTTAATTTTCATATTGTTCTTAGTAATTTAGGCTACATACTTTTGGTTCATGGAATGTAATTTACAGAACTAGCCTAATTACTAAATAAGTTTTAGTCATTCAGGTAAAAGGTTGTAATAATTTTTAAGTTTGACTTGATAGGTTTAAAAACAAATTAATTATAATTTGCGCCAAGTCTAGCCCAGACCATTGTAGATTGAATCGACCACGATATGCGAAATTATATTTGGGTATGAATTTTGATATCCAAACTTGCACTTTCTTTGAATTACTCTAGCTAGCTCATCTAGGTGGACCCATGTTGGTAGTTGAATGCTTCTAAGGTGAGTGACTATATTTGAAGTAGAACTTCCAAGTGAGACATGAACTTCGAGCCTACATAGGCCATCATGAGTTTAGGCCAAGTTGGGTTATTATTCCTAGTTGACGAAAATCTTAGCTAGGTTTAACTCAACTCACTAAACATGGTAATTTAAATAAGGTAAGGAAAATATACTCGGTTACATTATAAATGTGACTCTTCCAGACGAAAATTATAAATATACCTAACCTTCATTCATTTTTATTTCTCTCTTTCCTTTTCACTTCCACCCTCACCCTCATAACTAGATACCACCTTCCTCTAATTGTTAATCATCTTTTAACCATCATCTTTAGCCTAAAATGCCACCTTCTTCATTGCATTATTCCATTCATACATAAGTTGAACCTTAGAGAAGAAAGTGAAAAGGAGGGAAATGAAAGGTAGAGCTTATAGAATGAAATGGGGAAATGTAAGGAAGAAAATATTTGACATTGGAGTTTGAGGTGGAGGAAAAGAAAAAAGGGTAGTGTGAGGCTATTAATGGGAGCCACTAGGATGGATGGTGGGGTTTTAGGGTGTTATTAAAGATGCTATGATCAGTTGCTTTTTTTGTCGCAATTTTATTTACATTTATTAAAAAAATTTAATTGTTAGTTTGAGAATTTGATTTTGAAGGAGAAGGAAAGGAAATGGACGGTTTAGAAGTCATTTCATAAGTATATTTCATGACTCCAAAGCCTTCTCTATACTTTCATTCCCCTCCAAAATCAAATACCAAACTAACCCTAAGTTACCTAACCAACAAGCTTGTTGGAAGCTGCATTTATTCAGATGGACAACTATAAATTCTAAAAAGAGATTAACTTCTTACTCCATGAGTTCCACTATTGCTTCCTCCCTATGTTCTTATGGATTTTTTTTATGGAAAGGCCCTAACTATTACAGCCAATTAACATACCCCAACCTTGCAAATTAATAGATGTTGAGTTTATTCAAGTGTAAAGTCTCACATTAGATATGTGTGGAGGAGTGAAAGAGTTTATAAGAAGCAAATGCTCATGGAACTAATGCTTAAGGTTTTGGTTCAAGACATGGTGTCTCACTTGTGACTCTTCACTCTTCCCATACCCATGTAACAATGGAACTCCCCAGTGGTTGGAGGCTTTCCGGTTGCAGTCTGGTCCAACAAGTGGTATCAGAGCCGATGGTTCGGCTGGGACACAGTGGACTTAACGGGGAGCATACCGGAAAGTGTGTGGTACCCACACTTGAGGGGGAGATTGTTGGGTTTATTCAAGTGTAAAGTCCAACATTGGATATGCGTGGAAAGTCCCACATTGGATATGCGTGGAGGAGTGAAAGACTTTATAAGTAGGAAAGACTCATATAACTAATGTCTTAAGGTTTTTGTTCAAGACGTAGTGTCTCACTTGTGACTCTCCACTCTTCCCATATCCATGTAACAATGGAACTCCCCGATAGTTGGAGGCTCCCCTTGGTCGCAGTCTGGTCCAACAATAGATTTATTAATTATAAATTTGATGTTAACATGTAAAACTGAAGTTGAATTGATACCTTTGAGTCAAACTGAGAAAACTAAAACACACTTCTATAAGTATTTATTTGACACTATATATATATATTGCAATTTGGCAGCCAGCCGTGGCGGCGCACCATCGCCCATCCAGGGTGGCGATGGTGCAGCCAGCCACGAGGACCGCCGTTGGGAAGGGTGGTCCAACCCCTCTGGGCATGGCTGGGACAGACAACCCTCCATGACTGCTGTCCAGTCCCTCTCCTTACCACGGTGGGGCTGCGACGACGGCTTTATGCAGAGCCGACACCGTCCAGGTCCCTCTCCTTACACGGTGGGGCTGCGACAATGGCTTTATGCAGAGCCGACACCGTCCAACAGCCCCTATTTCAAAACTGCAAACAGAAAAAAATTCACAAAATATATACAATGACAACTTGGATGTGGTGAAGATTGGGTTAGAGCTTTCTACTACTCCTCTCTCTATTCTCTTCTCCTTTCTTAGGTTTGCCTCTTTTTTCCACTTTCTGATGAGCCTTAGGTTAGATTCTAAGTTAGGCTTAAATAAGGGGTGGAGAATTAAGTTTTCTGGTTGGGCTAGGGAAAAAGCCCAGTTGCCACAATGTTTGAAATTCAAATTCTCTCCCTTTTTGCTTTGAAATATTTTACCCCGGTCAAAATTGAATATTTACACTATTCATTGTTAGGGATGGCAAAAAAACCCGTACCCGTGGGTAAAACCCGTATGGCACGGGTACGGGTCACAAACGGGTATCGCGGGTACTATAAACGAGTTTTTAAAAATACTCGTAGTACATACGAGCGGATACGGATATTATGGCACTTGTGCCCGGAGGTACCCGCTATTTATATGATTAATATATTATATTTAATTAAAATAAAAAGTACATTATTCTAATATTCATTACACTATGTATCTTTTTTCCTTTTACTTTGTTGACATATTTCATTGAGTTTGGTGGTGAAACACCCTACAAATATTATTACATGTGTAGAAACACACATGTTTTACAAAGAAAATATATACTTTTTGTTAAGGAAATAAGAACATAAAATCACACAAATAGAAAACACCAATAAATTAGCATTTTTGCCAAATATTCAATCAAAAAGTACAAAAATAATTAAGTTTCATCTCATTTGAAACATAATAAAAGTTAAAAATTAAAAATTGATTTACAAGTGGGTACCCAGAAATACCCGCAAATACCTGCGCACGGGTACAGGCGGGTATGGGTAATGTTATCCTATTTTGAAACAGGTAGCGGGTAGCTACTACCCGTGCCCGCCTGTGCCCGTTGCCATCCCTGTACAAAACCTTTCAAAACAATTCCATAAGCATGACTTGAGTTTTACCTAATTCAAAGTTTCCTTTATGGTTGAGTCTTTCACATGTCCCCATTTATGTTTCATTTAGTATCTCAAACCAATGAAAAACTCTACTCATTTAGAAAGAAAAATTACAAAAATAAATATTAATATTTTAATATTATTTTATGAAATTTGATTAGTTCGGAACATGAAGATAGAAAAATTATGGGACAAATTAGGGGTGTCAAAATTATTCATAATCGAAAATTCATCCAAATCCATCCGTTAGAACTAATGGATTTAAATGGATATAATTCAATGAATAATATTGATAATGGATGGATTCAAATCCATCCATTATATCTAATGGATATCCACGGGTATATCCATTTGGATGAATACCCAATCCATCCAAAAAAATTAAATTAAAAACAAATCTTTTTCAATTAATTTACTATTAATATGAAAAATTTCTCTCACCTTTTTAAGAACAATCCCACACACATTATAAAAGTTGAAAATTGCAATTGTGATTTTAAAAAGTGCTTATCAAAAAAGTATAAACGATTTCAGCCTTAGTGTTTTACCTCAACATCTTAATGCAAAGTATAAATATATCATTTTGGTTATTGACTAATATGATAATATAATAACAAAATGAAAATTTTAGGATGATGGATTATTGGATACAACTTGTGGAAGTCGAAATTATTAAGGGTGTAAGCAGTTCCGATTTAAACGTGAAACTGATGAAACCGAACTGAACCGAACCATAAAATACAGTTCGTTTCTGCGGTTCGATTCAGTTTTTTATTTGGAACCATTTAAGTTCGATTCGGTTCACGATTTTGTAAATTTTGGATCCATTATAATCGAACCGAACTGCATATTAAAAAATAATTTTATTTTATATTTAGATTGTTAAGCTTTAAAGTTAGGAGATAAAATATGATTAAAAATTTATGATTATTAATACATATAGGCTATAAGTAAGAGGCAAATAGAAAAAATAAATTAGTAAACAAACTCAAATATATATTATCTCTATTATTCATTGAGAAGATAGACTGTTGGACTATAGAATTAGTACCAAGTTTGTCATTCTTAAATTTTGTTTGACATTGTCGAAGATTTTGTGAACTAAAATTTCAAGTTTGTAGTGCGTTGAGATGTTGAATTATTATTGTTTTACTAGAAAGAATATTAAATACTTTATTATTGATGCGTATAATATTCATTTAGTTGATTCTATACTTTGCAAATTTTGTTCAACTATTTCATAAAGGATTTTCTTTAAATAAGTTGAAAAACCACGGAACCGAACTGAAACATAAATGAACGGTTCGGTTCCTAAATAAAATTTGCGGTTAATCAAGTAGAACCGAACCATATCTTTGTGTTCGGACACTAAATTGTGTCAAAAACCGAATCAAACTTTTACACTCCTACCGATTATGTTGCACCAGAGATTCTTGCCAATAAAAATGCTTATAAAAAAAACTTAACAAATTCACATTTTTAAAAGTATTTATCAAAAAAGCACTTTTTAAAAGTGTTTGTTAAGAAAATTATTTTTTTAAAATTGATATTTAAAAATGCTTTATTAAATAATAATTTTTAAAATAATTTTTCTTTTTCAAATTGCTTTATTAAAAATGTTTTATTCAAATTAAAAAAAGTAGGTTGGATAGAATGGATGAATTTGAATTAATTGGATAGGGATGATTGGATAATCTAAAAATGTGATGTAATGAATCTACATGGATTGGTGGATAGTTTTCTATCCATCCATTAAGATCCATATCCAAAACCATCCAATTATCACCCCTCCGGCAAATCATCCTTGTCTAATTTTTACATTCCTACCTGTTCAAATTGTCCAAATTTTAGTCATCCAAATTAATTATTTTTTCTATTTTTCGTTCATTTACATTAGTTTGAAGTATATTTTGAAACATACTTTAGAACAAGCCATCCATCAAAGACAATCTTCCTTGATATCATCCTTATGAATCTAAAACACTGAACTTAAAATAATTATTTCTCAGTTTCCTTTTATATTCCTTTTTTCTTTCTTTTTTGCTAATAGACTAAAGCATAGTGTACTAGAGAAATGTTGCATCTCCATGTACAGAACTGGTGCAAATTTATTAGAGTTTGAAATTATCTTAAAACTGGTTTCAGAAAATGGACTTTGCCTAATAAATAAATGCTAATATGCAATTTACTCTTCTGAAACCAGCAATTTCTTCAGCTCTTTTTTATTCACCTGAAATTTCACAAACACAAAAGAAGAGTTAAATTTTCTTCCCAAATAACACTATTCATGCTAAAAAGGAAATGGTGTTCAAACTCCATAGACTGCATAAAAGCGAAAGTAAATTACCTTCCCCATTGCGTTGCGAGGGATTGAGTCCCACACGATTAGCCGAGTCGGTATCTAACAAGATATAAACAAATCATCAAAAAAATATACTTTTAAAGCTCCTAAGTCCTAAGCCTGTCATGAACACAGGTGAATTTATGCATCAAATATTCAATGTGTTCATGCTGCATACCTTGTATGGTGCAATTTTGTCTTTGGCCCAGGTGGATAATTCTTCTAAGGTTAGAGGAGGCTTTGACTCCTCATCACGCTTTCGCTTAAGATCAGCGTCTGCTACAATAATGGCACCAACAATTTCTCCATAATCTTTGTCTGGTATGCCCAAAACACAACATTCTGATATGGCCGGATGCTGCAAAAAAGGTTCGCATTGTGAATATCATATCATTTGTTATATCCGGCTCCTTTCGTGGAGAAATTGCGTGAGTATACAAAGAGTTCTTAACAACGAACAACCGTAGATTGAGAAAAGAGTAGCTACTTGCCTCTACTATAACGGATTCAATTTCTAATGCAGACAGTTTATAGCCACCGACCTTGATTATATCAGCATTAGTACCTGATAAACAAGTAGAGAGTATGTACATCATGCAAGACAGAAATTTCACATTAGATCAGAGTAACCGAAGAATTTACTTTGGCTATCACTTATGCTGAATTGCTAATAATATTTTACACCAAGTTGGCATGCACAACATTAAACGTAGATATTGTATGTAGCGTATATCACCATGGTTGACAATGTCGCGATTTTCTATAATCCGAACTTTAAAATTTAAAGTTGGATAGCATCCTAGAAATTTTAAATTGGGATACTACATATATTAAGACATGAAACCCATGCTGCAGAATGCACTCAAAGCTCTGACTCTTACAGGTAATCATACAACAGCATGAATCGAGAAATATAGATTTCCTTACGTCCTAGAATGATGTAATATCCATCTTCATCTGTAGTAGCTGCATCGCCAGTCCTAAAGAATCCATCATCAGTGAATGATTCCTTTGTTACCTGCATGAAAATAATAATAATAATAAATAACATCTCTCAGACCAATGTGTTAGGTTTCTTTTATCATGTTCTATATTTGGAGTCTTGGTTATTTTTGTTACTCAAATTCATATTATATTCCTTTTGCTGTGCTCTATCTTTAGCATCTTTGGAATTCTGTTGCTCAAATAACTGCTTCTCACGTAAGAAGACATAAAGTCTTTGAATATTACATATGGGTGCACATAATCATATATCGCATACATCAATAAGGAACTTTTTCGAGTATAAGAATCAAAAGAATAGGCAATGCCAACAATCATTTACTAAATGATGATTTCAGAATCATTAAACAGAACTAACTAGCATTCTCAAAGTACCTCGGGAAGTTTCCAATATTGATTAAACAACGAAGGGCTTTTAACACAAAGCTCGCCAACTCCTTTTGTTTCACTCTTGTTGTCCTCATCTGCAAGAATCTTGACCTGTCACACATACAGAAAAGAGAAAATTAAAATTCCATGTGATAAATATCTTTCATGTTGAGAATCAATAACACTTGAGGTCTCCAGGTTCATAGTAAAACATCCAACTCTTAGGTATGCCGAAATCAACTTCTTTCACATATATATATCCTGTAGGTTTCAGTCATATATAACTTCAATTAGTGTTGTTAGACTAATAAATGTGGTTTCCTTAACCTGACATTGAAACTTGTGTCCAAAACATTAGTTACGAAAATCGCTGACGTTGTTGTTTAAGCTATCTTATCTTGTCAGACCAATATTGAAACAACGGAATCGGAGATCATAAAGCCAAAATTTGATGGTGAACAGCAAACGGAAAACTGCAATCTTAACTGACCTGTATACCAGGAAACGGTTTGCCAACAGTGCCTGCCTTACGCTCACCTTTCAATGGATTTGACAATGCCATGACAAACTAGAAACATTAACATAATAATGTAAGATTCATCATAGAAATTTACTGTAAAATTGAGAACAGTATGATACACTATATGATTTCTTGCAAAGTTGAAGAACTTAAACCAAAGTGAACTTACTTCAGTCATGCCATATCGCTCCAATAAGCGATGCCCAGTAATGGCTTCCCATTCTTGCATAACAGGTTGAGGAAGTGCAGAGGACCCACACATCTGAATGACGTAATGACTAAATATCAGATTTCGGAGAATGAGCTATTCGTCACCACTCAACACCATTACAGGACACTAAATAACAAAAATAGCAGTTTCCATTCATGGTAAATTGCTACACTGCTAAGTTTAAAATTTCAGTTAAATTAAAAAATAAGTAATATTCCTTTATTTTTAAAATGCCAACAAAATTTTCATTATCCACTTTTAACAGATAAAAAAATGATTGGTACTAAGATGCTTCCTTTTCTCTTACCATAAGACGCAAGTTCCTTGCAGCAGAAGCTGAAGTGGCTTTTAGCTCAGGATCCATTGCATGATAACCTTGTATTAATCGGGTGTATATAGTCGGAACCTTCATTTACAAAAGAACTTCATCAGAACAAGGTCACCCAAGACAAGTTTTCCAATCATAGTAACTAGTATTAATAGCAAATATGGATTTTAGGTGCAACCTATGAATTTACAGACATTACAAAGAACACCATTATATGGCCTATAAATTGTCTTTTACGATTATGGCAAAGAAGACATTTATCTTCAGTGGAGCTAAGATTACATAGAAAAACAAAGGTACCATGGGAATGAATCATATCATAGAACTGAGCAAAGCTTAACAGAATTATACTTACTCCAGTAAACAAAGTTATAGCATCATCAGACTTAGATCCTTCAGTTGGATATGACTCACGCCATCTCTGCCAAATTCCCCTCACACTAAACTTTGGCAAAAATTCAACCTTCAACAAGACAATTAGATTTTTAGCAACAAAAAGCTATTTTATTTGGAACCATTTAAGTTCGGTTCGGTTCACGATTTTGTAAATTTTGGAACCGTTAGAACTGAATCGAATCGCATATTAAAAAATAATTTTATTTTATATTTAGATTGTTAAGCTTTAAAGTTAGGAGATAAAATATGATTAAAAATTTATGATTATTAATACATATAGGCTATAAGTAAGAGGCAAATAGAAAAAATAAATTAGTAAACAAACTCAAATATATATTATCTCTATTATTCATTGAGAAGATAGACTGTTGGACTATAGAATTAGTACCAAGTTTGTCATTCTTAAATTTTGTTTGACATTGTCGAAGATTTTGTGAACTAAAATTTCAAGTTTGTAGTGCGTTGAGATGTTGAATTATTATTGTTTTACTAGAAAGAATATTAAATACTTTATTATTGATGCGTATAATATTCATTTAGTTGATTCTATACTTTGCAAATTTTGTTCAACTATTTCATAAAGGATTTTCTTTAAATAAGTTGAAAAACCACGGAACCGAACTGAAACATAAATGAACGGTTCGGTTCCTAAATAAAATTTGCGGTTAATCAAGTAGAACCGAACCATATCTTTGTGTTCGGACACTAAATTGTGTCAAAAACCGAATCAAACTTTTACACTCCTACCGATTATGTTGCACCAGAGATTCTTGCCAATAAAAATGCTTATAAAAAAAACTTAACAAATTCACATTTTTAAAAGTATTTATCAAAAAAGCACTTTTTAAAAGTGTTTGTTAAGAAAATTATTTTTTTAAAATTGATATTTAAAAATGCTTTATTAAATAATAATTTTTAAAATAATTTTTCTTTTTCAAATTGCTTTATTAAAAATGTTTTATTCAAATTAAAAAAAGTAGGTTGGATAGAATGGATGAATTTGAATTAATTGGATAGGGATGATTGGATAATCTAAAAATGTGATGTAATGAATCTACATGGATTGGTGGATAGTTTTCTATCCATCCATTAAGATCCATATCCAAAACCATCCAATTATCACCCCTCCGGCAAATCATCCTTGTCTAATTTTTACATTCCTACCTGTTCAAATTGTCCAAATTTTAGTCATCCAAATTAATTATTTTTTCTATTTTTCGTTCATTTACATTAGTTTGAAGTATATTTTGAAACATACTTTAGAACAAGCCATCCATCAAAGACAATCTTCCTTGATATCATCCTTATGAATCTAAAACACTGAACTTAAAATAATTATTTCTCAGTTTCCTTTTATATTCCTTTTTTCTTTCTTTTTTGCTAATAGACTAAAGCATAGTGTACTAGAGAAATGTTGCATCTCCATGTACAGAACTGGTGCAAATTTATTAGAGTTTGAAATTATCTTAAAACTGGTTTCAGAAAATGGACTTTGCCTAATAAATAAATGCTAATATGCAATTTACTCTTCTGAAACCAGCAATTTCTTCAGCTCTTTTTTATTCACCTGAAATTTCACAAACACAAAAGAAGAGTTAAATTTTCTTCCCAAATAACACTATTCATGCTAAAAAGGAAATGGTGTTCAAACTCCATAGACTGCATAAAAGCGAAAGTAAATTACCTTCCCCATTGCGTTGCGAGGGATTGAGTCCCACACGATTAGCCGAGTCGGTATCTAACAAGATATAAACAAATCATCAAAAAAATATACTTTTAAAGCTCCTAAGTCCTAAGCCTGTCATGAACACAGGTGAATTTATGCATCAAATATTCAATGTGTTCATGCTGCATACCTTGTATGGTGCAATTTTGTCTTTGGCCCAGGTGGATAATTCTTCTAAGGTTAGAGGAGGCTTTGACTCCTCATCACGCTTTCGCTTAAGATCAGCGTCTGCTACAATAATGGCACCAACAATTTCTCCATAATCTTTGTCTGGTATGCCCAAAACACAACATTCTGATATGGCCGGATGCTGCAAAAAAGGTTCGCATTGTGAATATCATATCATTTGTTATATCCGGCTCCTTTCGTGGAGAAATTGCGTGAGTATACAAAGAGTTCTTAACAACGAACAACCGTAGATTGAGAAAAGAGTAGCTACTTGCCTCTACTATAACGGATTCAATTTCTAATGCAGACAGTTTATAGCCACCGACCTTGATTATATCAGCATTAGTACCTGATAAACAAGTAGAGAGTATGTACATCATGCAAGACAGAAATTTCACATTAGATCAGAGTAACCGAAGAATTTACTTTGGCTATCACTTATGCTGAATTGCTAATAATATTTTACACCAAGTTGGCATGCACAACATTAAACGTAGATATTGTATGTAGCGTATATCACCATGGTTGACAATGTCGCGATTTTCTATAATCCGAACTTTAAAATTTAAAGTTGGATAGCATCCTAGAAATTTTAAATTGGGATACTACATATATTAAGACATGAAACCCATGCTGCAGAATGCACTCAAAGCTCTGACTCTTACAGGTAATCATACAACAGCATGAATCGAGAAATATAGATTTCCTTACGTCCTAGAATGATGTAATATCCATCTTCATCTGTAGTAGCTGCATCGCCAGTCCTAAAGAATCCATCATCAGTGAATGATTCCTTTGTTACCTGCATGAAAATAATAATAATAATAAATAACATCTCTCAGACCAATGTGTTAGGTTTCTTTTATCATGTTCTATATTTGGAGTCTTGGTTATTTTTGTTACTCAAATTCATATTATATTCCTTTTGCTGTGCTCTATCTTTAGCATCTTTGGAATTCTGTTGCTCAAATAACTGCTTCTCACGTAAGAAGACATAAAGTCTTTGAATATTACATATGGGTGCACATAATCATATATCGCATACATCAATAAGGAACTTTTTCGAGTATAAGAATCAAAAGAATAGGCAATGCCAACAATCATTTACTAAATGATGATTTCAGAATCATTAAACAGAACTAACTAGCATTCTCAAAGTACCTCGGGAAGTTTCCAATATTGATTAAACAACGAAGGGCTTTTAACACAAAGCTCGCCAACTCCTTTTGTTTCACTCTTGTTGTCCTCATCTGCAAGAATCTTGACCTGTCACACATACAGAAAAGAGAAAATTAAAATTCCATGTGATAAATATCTTTCATGTTGAGAATCAATAACACTTGAGGTCTCCAGGTTCATAGTAAAACATCCAACTCTTAGGTATGCCGAAATCAACTTCTTTCACATATATATATCCTGTAGGTTTCAGTCATATATAACTTCAATTAGTGTTGTTAGACTAATAAATGTGGTTTCCTTAACCTGACATTGAAACTTGTGTCCAAAACATTAGTTACGAAAATCGCTGACGTTGTTGTTTAAGCTATCTTATCTTGTCAGACCAATATTGAAACAACGGAATCGGAGATCATAAAGCCAAAATTTGATGGTGAACAGCAAACGGAAAACTGCAATCTTAACTGACCTGTATACCAGGAAACGGTTTGCCAACAGTGCCTGCCTTACGCTCACCTTTCAATGGATTTGACAATGCCATGACAAACTAGAAACATTAACATAATAATGTAAGATTCATCATAGAAATTTACTGTAAAATTGAGAACAGTATGATACACTATATGATTTCTTGCAAAGTTGAAGAACTTAAACCAAAGTGAACTTACTTCAGTCATGCCATATCGCTCCAATAAGCGATGCCCAGTAATGGCTTCCCATTCTTGCATAACAGGTTGAGGAAGTGCAGAGGACCCACACATCTGAATGACGTAATGACTAAATATCAGATTTCGGAGAATGAGCTATTCGTCACCACTCAACACCATTACAGGACACTAAATAACAAAAATAGCAGTTTCCATTCATGGTAAATTGCTACACTGCTAAGTTTAAAATTTCAGTTAAATTAAAAAATAAGTAATATTCCTTTATTTTTAAAATGCCAACAAAATTTTCATTATCCACTTTTAACAGATAAAAAAATGATTGGTACTAAGATGCTTCCTTTTCTCTTACCATAAGACGCAAGTTCCTTGCAGCAGAAGCTGAAGTGGCTTTTAGCTCAGGATCCATTGCATGATAACCTTGTATTAATCGGGTGTATATAGTCGGAACCTTCATTTACAAAAGAACTTCATCAGAACAAGGTCACCCAAGACAAGTTTTCCAATCATAGTAACTAGTATTAATAGCAAATATGGATTTTAGGTGCAACCTATGAATTTACAGACATTACAAAGAACACCATTATATGGCCTATAAATTGTCTTTTACGATTATGGCAAAGAAGACATTTATCTTCAGTGGAGCTAAGATTACATAGAAAAACAAAGGTACCATGGGAATGAATCATATCATAGAACTGAGCAAAGCTTAACAGAATTATACTTACTCCAGTAAACAAAGTTATAGCATCATCAGACTTAGATCCTTCAGTTGGATATGACTCACGCCATCTCTGCCAAATTCCCCTCACACTAAACTTTGGCAAAAATTCAACCTTCAACAAGACAATTAGATTTTTAGCAACAAAAAGCTATCTATTTAAAATGGATACTAATTTAGAGGCCACTAGAACAAAAATTAACATATAATTTTCTAGTATTGTCTTTAGTTTGGAAGCAGAAGTTACCGTGGAGCCTGCATAGAGAGAGGCCAATAATCCATTGAAAAGCCCGTGAACATGTATATCATATATATTAAGGATAGACATCATAAAGATATCCTGAATCACATCCTTAAAAGATACAGTAACAGTGATATGTTTTATCTAATTACAGAAATATTGAATGAGTTATACATAAAAGCTTTCAAGGATATGATGTAGTGGTAGACAATGCAGAATCTGATCAGCAGATGAATACTCCCATGCCTTTGTCAGAGTTTGAACCTGAAATCAAGACAAAATTGAGAGGGGAAAAAAGAAAAGAGTGATAAAATAGAAATGGATTGACATCGTTAAGTCGACAAGGATAAATTTGCACTCTGATTAAAAAAATGTTATGAACGGCAAAGTGGTGTTTGTTTGATTTGGGAATTACACCAATATAACATGCAAAACTATAGAGATAGTGCAGGAAAAGAATTTTATCTCTGTAGGAAAAAAATTATTCAAAGTAGTATTAAATTGTGAAATTAGAGGATAATTGTTAAGCTTACCTGTGCAGCGATGCTTCTGTGTGTATGAACAACTCCCTTAGGTTTACCGGTTGTCCCGCTAGTGTACAAAATCAGTGCTGGATCTTCACCTATGCCAATGAATATGGAAAAATAAATTATGAGAAACAACCATCTAAAAATTGCTACCAAAAGATTCTACTATATCTACTTTTAGAACTTGAAATACTGATTTTCTTACTTGTTCTTCCGATACTCTTGAAGGAAATTCTGTCTGGATCAATTTCCCCAGCCTGTAAATTTTCATCTCTGATTTTCTCTGAAGACTTGTTGGGAACAGGTGCAATAAGAAAAAACTGAGAAGAAGTTTTATTGGCAACGCTTTGCAATAATTCACTATGATCTTCAGTACTCAGTATTGTAGACACATCCTACATCGAAATTATCATCAAATTTATATTAAGATTTAATCCACAATGACGAAGTGAAGTTTGAAGGAAACATAGGATAAGTAAGGGTAGAATTAATGAGAAGGACTGCAAAAAATAAAAAATTAACGAGAAGGAGCAATTAACCATTCAGAAAGGTCCATTAACCATTCCAAATGGTCATTACTGTTGTTACTAGATTGTTTATTGATCCTTTCTCCTTAAATTTGTATTGTTAGCTATCCTTAAATTTTCCGATAGATAAATGGTTCAACAAAGTTGTTTGCAACATATAACCAATTCTTTCTTCCAACCCATATTTATAACCATTTTGTCAATTGAAAATGGACATGGTTGCATAAGAAGTCGATCGAAGTCATCGAACATGATTAATGTGATGCAAAATTGCATACATCTTTACATTTCTTTATTATGATTCTTATTTAACTATATTGGATAACAAAGTAGGAGTCATCTTGAAGACCAAATTTTAATTAGGGGTTTTATCTAATCCTAATCATATCCAAAGTCTGAGTTATTTCTTGATTCAATGTTAGTGCTCTTAATGCTTGCTTTATGAATGGCGACATAAAATTGAAAGTCAAGAGAGGACGGTGACGATTGTTATTAAAAGGTATAGCAAAACTCCCTGTCCTAGATGTTCAATTAATTGATTTTCCTCCTTGAAAGCTTGTCCTTGTTTAATTACTATTTTAATTTTGCTTTACTCAAACTTATTTTTGGTTTAGTTAATTTAAATTTCATATCTTGATTCTTTTCCAAAAACAATTGTCCACAATTACAATGTAAGAGTTAAAATATCGTACTCAGATCCTTGTGGGAACAATATCTCACTCATCACAATGCACTTGCAGTCTAATCAATACAATGATAATGACAAGTGACAACAGAAAACTGTAAAAACTAATCCAATATGTAAGAACATTCAATAAGATGAAACCTATCAAATTGAAGGTCTACTTAAACAGCTTACATAATTCAACCATCATAAAGTTCAAAAGCAATTTGAATGTTAAAACAAACAGAGAAAAGCAGTTCAATATAAAAAGAGAGGGTTTTAAGAACACACCGAATTATTAATCACATGCAAGAGCTCTACTTCTGGATAGCTGAGTGCAAGTGGAACAGCAACACCTCCACTAAACCAAGTACCAAGTACTGCAGCAACAAATTCAGCAGAGGGCTTGGCTACAATTCCTACTCGAGCTCCACCAAGATTTCCCTGGATTTCAGTACCATGGAGAATTTACTAAACGATTATTTTGCACCTTTATGTAAATGTAGTGCAGAACTCCTATATATAAGCATTAACTCCAAGCAACAGACATAATATTTTATTACTCTTTAATCATTAGCAGCATATGATCATGATAGTACTTAAAAAATAAACAAAGAAAAATAAAAGGGAATTCTAAGGTTTAACTCACTGTTTTCACATCACCACACAAGAGATTCGATATCTTCTGTGCAGATGAGATGAGTTGCAGGTAGCTGTAACTCTTCTGATCGGCTCTGATAGCAACTCCTTCGTGAGATGCAAGTCCTTGCTTAGCAATTCCTTTGAGCACCTCCATAAATGTAGTAGAAGGAGATGCTGTGTAAAAGGAAATAACAGTTAATCAACCTTATAAATGGATCTACGTTGTATGTTACGTAAACTAAACAGCCACATTATCAATCGGATATTTTTCTTAAGTGACTGCTTAATATCGATCTGATATTTTTTCATAAGTAACTAAACTCGCCTAGTGGGATTAAGGCATAGTTGTTGTTGTTGACTGCTCAACAAAATAATAACTGTCTGGAACCAATGTGACCCTACAAAACCTTCTAGCAGGACAATGCCATTATCATCACAGTCATAAAATGAAATCTTAATCTCATCTTATTAGAATTGATCTCTTACAAAGTTTGTGGTTTAAGTTACAATAACTGAGACTCTAATACAGTATTTAGGAAGAAATAATTGCGGGTACAAAAATAAACAGACATCCCAGGGGAACTATATGAACTCAAGTCTTTTACCCTTTTATTGTTCCTGGGCTCTAAAATGTTTAAACCGATTGTCCAAAAAACAATAACTAGAGCTGAATCATCAACATTTCAGGTACAAATTATTGGTCCAGAGTCCAGATAACTCAAATCAGGTTATAAATTGCAGACTGCATTATCGATGTGGCTATAATGTTACAGTTGTGAAGCTGACACAACCACATCACACTGCAATAGCAGTGTGGTTTGAAATCACAAAAATGCACCACCGTGAAACAGCAATGTGGCAGCGTAAGTTGGAACGCCTTAAATATTCTGTGCAATAGCATTGCAGCAGCAACTATAGCTGCATCGGCCGCATTTTCGCACACTTGCGATAATCGCAACTTAAACACAACTACAATTTAAAATCATGGTTCCATCAAATTCAACCTAAAGAGAAAGGAATTCATACCAATTAGGCCATACCAAAAATATATTATATCCAAACCACCCAAAAGAATGAATTTTTGACTACCTAATAAACCAAATAACGCATAAATCACAACCCAATACTACAGCATGCAATACACAAACACCCCAACAATATTTTGTTTAGAATTAAACTAAAAGATTGAATTTTTCACCTACCCAATTGAAGTAAAGATCCTAAAATCAGAACAAAAGATCAAAACATACATGAAAATGATCCAAAAACCACATAGAATCAAGAAAGTTGCATAACAGAAAAGAGAGAGAGAGTGAAACTGACATGAGTATAGTCGAAAGTGAGAGGAAGAAGAAGAGGAGTTAGAATATGAAGTAAGGTGTGGTTGAAAGTGAGGAAAGGAATGAGTTAAGAAATCATAAGAAAGTGGTGAAGGATGTTTAAAGAATGAAATGAATGGAAGGTGTTTGTTGAAAGAATTAAATGAGCAACTCATTTAGGTAAGTGGAAAAAAGGAAAAAGAGAAAAGGACAAAGAAGAAGAAAGCAAAGTAGTAATTTTGATCCGTGGAGTTAGGTGAAAGTGTGTGCATGTGTTAATACCACGTTCCTCTTTCCAGCGCCTCTTTATCTACTTCTCATTCAAACTATCAATAGCAAACATGACTAAAACTTGAGTGGAGACATATATAATAAATTATATTTAGAAAAAATGTATTTATGTTTTTTGTATTATTATGATTGAATTTTAAAATTAATTTTTTAATATGTTATTAGTATTTTATTAGTTGTCTCTATATGTATATCTTTACGCAAGTCTTTCTTTGAGAAATATATTTTCTATCTCTATGAATTTAATTTTATATACATTATTTATTGTAGTCAGAAAAACATTTATTATAGAATACATAACTTAAAAAGTGGCATACTCTAAATATCACATTTTCTCTCTCACATTATTGTGGCACTACACATGTCATGAATTGTATTATGATTGATTAGAAAAATATTTAATAATTAAAATTTTAATTTAAATAAATATTTTTTAACCAGTCATAAATTATACTACATGGAATGACATAAAATATAGGATGGAAGATGTGTTATCGTGACTGGATATGTTTATATGTTTCTCTGTTTTTGGGAAGAAAATGTGTTAGCAAATCAATGTTGCTTTGGATCTGTTGTCCTTTATGATTGTGCTCTCAATCAATTGAAAAACAGAATATTCAAATACACTATCAAAAATTTCATTTCAACATAAATAATCATAGAGTTTAAAATATATGTTTTATATTATTAGCGTATTACCTGATAATAATTTATATTACTTTTGTTTGATAGACAATAATGATTAATATATAATGATGAATAATGTATTAATAGTATACAAAAAATACTTACACTGTCAGTGTATATATATTAAATTTATAATCATGAATCATGTCCCACCAAACTTTCTTCCAATAAAAGATTACTTTTTTTCTAAAGTGAAAAAAAACCCTTAATTTATTCTTTAATTTGTTTCCTCATTTTTTTTAAGTTTGTTCATCAACTTTATTTTTATATTAATCCTTTTATGTTATTTTTGTTATTGTGTTACAGCTATAAAGAGATTATGTGTCACATTTAGACATGTAGCATGATAAGAAATATGTATGTCGAAAAATTAAATAGTGGGACAAATAAAATTAAATTTAAGGAAAAAAATCTAGGAAAAAATTAAGGTACCAAATTAAGAAAATAAAATAAGACATTTGAATTTAGTTTTGCCATGTTTTAATATGACGGTACATTACGGATATTAATGATAAACTTTGAAGTTGTTTATAACAGATGACGTGTGATTGAAAAGGAGTTTAATAACTATGTATAAAGTTTTTCAGATCATATTATTCATCATTATTAATTAACATGAATGATAAATATGTCATTGATACTTTTTTGGTACATGAACTTATTATAATACTTTGATTTTTTTAATTTTAATTTCTTATAAACTACACATTAAAGTTGTGTTTTTGAAAGAGTTCAATTTATTGATATATTCACGGTGTGGGACAATGGATGCTACCATAAGAGAAAGAAAATAATAGTTTCCGAAACAATTATTATTCATAATTAATGTTACATTAATATATGTTCGTCTAATACTTCCTATAATTTATTATGCTTCATTCCAATACTTTATATTTCATGTTTATTTCCTCTTACATTAAATTTAAATTAAAAAAAGTTGTTATGCCTAACAATACACGTCAACGTGGCCACTAAATGAGTAAAGCAATTTTTTTAAAAGATAATATTTAATATGATTAGAACTTACAAGTTCATTAACACTATACTTGTCACTAAAAAACTTACAAGGGATTTAATATATATCCACCGATAGCATCAGTATTTTTTACACTATCAGCAAAGTATTTATCATTTATTTATTAATAATTATTGACTCTCAAATAAAAGTAATATAAATCAATGACGAATAATGTATTGATCATGTAAAAACTTTATATTGTCGGTCCACAAATTTTAAACTCAATTATAAAATGAAGGTTGGAAAATTTTGTCATTCAGATTTTGATGAGAAAAAGTCAAATTAAGTAAGAAGGCAAACTTGAAAGAAAATTCAAAATTGAGCTATCTAAGCTACTTTAACCTTCAACGTTGTCTCTATCTTATTCTAATCCATTTGGATAAGAAACAAGCAAAAGAAGAGAAATCCACATTAGACATCACCAAAATAATGTGTTAATTAACAATTGTTTCTCATTCAATTTAACCTTGATTTAACTATTTAAAAATATGTTATTGATAATTAACAATTAAGGTTGTAAAAGAAAATCATACAATCAGGAGAAAATTTAGTCCCTTGTATATAAAGTGAGAGGACTACTGAGATTAAAAAAACATTGAAATTTTGATAATTAATAGCAATATAAAAAGAGAAATCCACATCCATCATAATATTGACGTAGTATAGTGTAGCATGTCATGTTTGTGGTAAATAATTAATTGAGTAAATATCCGTTTTGGTATTTCAAAAATTTTATTTGCCAATTTAATTCCTCAAAAACATGATCCCAAAAATATAAAATATGGGTATAATAATTATTTTTAGCAATTTTTATGACCTGGTCATTTTGATGCACATAATTTGGACTTTTAGTTTTTGGTATTCACTCTAATTATTATTTTGGCCTCTTAAAAATTGTGTATACCAAGTTGGTCTATGAAAAATTGAAAAACCAAAGTAATCCTCAAAGTAATTCTCAAAAATATTAAATATAAGTCAAATTAATCATTTTTAATATAATTTATCATCAGAATATTTTATCTCACATTCTTAACCTCTAAATACTAGGTCATCTTTACTTTTCCAAGAATCAAATCTTGAAATTCCTAGATGAATGTCCACTTTTAAATCATGGACCAGCTTGCCCCTCTAACTTTCAACCACTCCAAGAGTCTCATAGAAGTTTTAATTAATGCATCTCTACTACCTCATAAAGGAGTCCTACACTCCGGGAGCACATTTGATGTCCCACACTTTGTGTCACTCCATGTATCATAGATTTATGATTGGTGAGAAAAATATTTAACAATCACATGCCCATGGGACATAGAGTGACGCAAAGTGTGGGACAGCAGATGTGTACCCCTAAACTCCTAACAAAATTTCTAAGAAACCAAGTTCTATGGGCTAGTTGTGGATTTCTATTGAACACATATTTTTGTCTCTGTCAAACAATATTCTTAAGAAATTGTTTGAAAAATTAAGATCATGTTACTTCCATAACTTAGCATGATAATATAAATCACTTAATAAAAGAAGAAGAAAAAAGGTGACTTCAATTGTATGATAGAAGATAGGATCAAAGAAGCATATCATGTCCTAGGTGGAAGCAATACTGATTCACATGCCATTCCAATAAGTTAATTGCTATATTTTCTTCACTTACCAGACTAAGAGATTGTAGAAGATAATTTATCTCCTTAAATCCATTCGGTATTTAACATGTGTCTTATTTTTTCTTTTATAATATATTTTAAAATGAAATTTTTTCGAATGAAGGAAAATAAGACACATCTAAACACTAAGTGGATTTAAAGAGATAAGATACTTTATTATGCAAAAGTAAACTCATTTTGTTAACTTTATCCAACATCAAAAGTACCTTAAAAACAGAAAAGGGGCATCTTTGAAAATACATCATATATTATGTTCAGAAACATAGTATTGCCACAGATTCTGGATGTCAACTCTGAAATACATCACAAACTATAATGGTTGGCATGAAATTAAGCAATGAAATCTGTATTATTAAATAGTCAATGCATTCTTAGCTTGTACCTGTACCAAGCTTGGGGTGTGGACAAATGGAATTAAAGTACTAAGCTTGGAATTTGTGGATAAACATCAAAGATTCTCTTCAAGTTGATTATTTTTGCTGTTCATCAAAGCCATAACCAATCACTCCATGAGGCAGAAAACAGTCGATGGCATCATTGACCTAGCCATCGCTTCAACCACGAGGAAGGACTACGTTGTGAAGGAGGTGGTGTAAGAATATCAAGCATGGTTTCCTTCTCTCTTGGGGTCAATGGAACACCTCTAACAAGGTTCAAAGCCATGATATGAACATTAGTCTTTTGTCTATGCCTGTTATAAGCCCATACTCCAACAGCTGCACCACCAACTAGGAACTATTCCAAAGCACATATTTCTGGAATCAGCACAAACTAAAACTAGACTAAAAATATATATAACAGAATCAAGTATTGTCGAATCCTGCAGAGAAAATTTACCGGTGATAACCACAAAGCGGCTGTCTGCATATCAAACTTAGGTTTATAGAGTATCGTTTCTCCAAACTTGTCCTCCAGATTGCTGTAGATCTCCTTGTCAGACTTCCCAGACCGAAGTTCATCACGAATTAACTGCAAAATGATACAAGTGTTTACATACTTTTTTAAAATTTGAACATGAAAATGATCTGAGTATTTCCCATTGTACACAAATCTGCCTCTGTCCTAAAATTCATGTTCCCTTGTCCTATTTCATGTTTGGAAACCATTACAAGTTCAAACCAATAAATAAATAAACCATGACCAGAATAACGTCCATCTCTGTGAATTTGAAATAACTAATTAATCTTCCACATGTGAATTGTTTGGGAAAAATATTTTTACTGTATGGATATAAAAAAATTGTGTCGAGATTAATCTGACACATTTGGCAAACTTGATTATGGCATAGAGAAATGGTTGTATGGGGTAAAAACAGTTTTTAGAGAAGCAGGAAGTTTCAAGTTGTTTGATCATTTTATCACAGTTTTCCATTTTACTCTAGGAGAACTAGCTACCAAACAAATATTATTAATCTAAACAAATAAGTTAATATATGTTTCCGTAATTTTCTATATATAAGTGAGTTTTTTATACAGCCCGAACGAAACAGATTACAATAAAATAACTTTTCAGCAAACATATATAAATATAAAACTTATTCTGTTCTAATTGATTACAACAATATTGATCCATATATTATCGATTATTGAAATGATATATTTCGCAACGAACCCAAACGCACAAGGAGAAAATAAAAGTAGAGATACCTTCCTGAGCAGAATGGCGATGTCTGCTTGAGATTCTTCAATGGATTGAGTTCCACATTCAGTGCACCTCACATTGTGACTGATGCTTCTTGCTCGGGCCTCTAGTATCTGGGCCTTTTTCACTTCATCAAACTCCTCACTCCCCATTCAAAGGAAGCTGAAAAACCATTTAAACATTATTTAAAAGAAAAGAAAATAAAAGGAAACAGTCTAGTGTATGAAAGATAGAATAAGGTAGCTTTGTTCCCCAGCTATACATTTCATCAAATAGATGCAAGGCAAGACCAGAGCAGGTTAAACAATCAGAAAATTAAAGCAGGAATGATTCATTATGCTTTAAATGTACCACCTATGATTATCAATGCAAAAAATCATGATCAGTTAACTTGGTTGCAATTGGGTATTTTTTAAACATGGTTTCCGAAATTGCATTTGTATCGGTAGGCTTTCTTCTCGACCTGTGTTTTCTCCTGTCTTTCAATAATGTGTTTGGCCGAAAAACTGTTTAAGTCTATCAAAAGATGCTACAGCACAGACCACACTGGAGAGATGCAACTGCAGAGAGATAGAGTAGGGGTGTAAAACAGAAGACTTTTTGGATGGGTTCTAAAATGGATCATGAAGGATGGGACAAAAACAAATCTCTAATCCATTTATGACTCATTAAAAATTTAATAAAAAATCTTAGCCATCAACTAATGCTTTTTTACAGATAGATATTTCATCCAGTTAAAAGTATATTGAATTTAAAATAATCATTTTTTTTGAACTTTTTTCACCTAAAAAATAATTTTCTCTCTAATTTCTCTCTCTCTCTCTCTTCCAAATTCTGATGCATACACAAGACACGTCTGGAAAAATACACCCATGCAATCGGCTATAGCAAACAACATTCCGAAGGCACCCGTAAACTTGAGTCCAGGACAAAATTTGCAGTTTATACAAAGACAACTCAAGCATGGATCAAATAATTTGATGTGAACTTTTTCAACATCAAATCAAGCCAATGGAACTCAAACCAAACCATCATTTGAACATCGAATCAGCATGGGCACATGATTCCCAACTAGAAAACATAACTTCTTCAATAGATTTGCCACAACACACATATGTAAAGATACTAAATAGCCTGCTCAAAACGCATATTACCATTTAAACCAGCAAACAGAGACTTTCATAGTTTCATCTTACATATTCAAATAAAAGGGTACTCAATGTTCTAACCATATAATACAACAAGAAAAAAGAGGCAGGCAAAGGAAAAATCACATAGCAAGTGACCTAAGGTTGTGAATGAACGAATGGGTATTCATCAAGAGACATTACCATTATTGAAAAGCATGAAAAGAGGTTCAACCATGCAAAGAAACAGTTCAAGCATTTTGTCAAACACTTTACATGCAATATTGATGTGAAACCTCTTTGGATTCAACCAATAAACCAGAATTCATGGAACATCATATGAATATTCATTGAAATGCATAATTATCCCAAAATTAATCAAAAGCTAAAACTTGCCTCTGGTGATGAAATTTCCCACTTTTATGGTCTCAGTTTTTGAACTTCCGAAGTTGCTTGCGCTAGCTCAGAAACTGTTTGGTCGTTCATTCTTATATACCCTTCCCAAATTAACAATTAAACGAATATTATTGCATAAATAATAATTTTATGCTCATTTTTCATAATTTAATTAAAAAACTATATTTTTTATACAACATAAACAAATAAATTATCTTATAATTACTCGTCAACAAACATAAATAAATTCATTGAGTAATTATAAGTGAATTTAATTATATATAGTCTAATTTTTCAAACTACACTATCCACCATTATATCAAATTGCAGACTGTATCATGTGATGGACCGCAATATTACGGTTGCGGTGACCTTCACAACCGCATCACACCACAATTACGATGTCATACCGATTCACACTGATGCGGTCGCAATAGGCCGCAACACAATCGCCTCGGGCCGCAACACAACCACGTCAATATCAAAAATATGTTTTTATTCACAGAATAATTCACACCGCAATGCTGCAATCCACATCGCTACAACTACAATGACCACAATCACAATAACTATAACCATAACCACAATTTAAAAGTGATGCACACACAAAATGTTGTTCTCACTGTTTAAATATTGGAAATGGAATAAATACATTGAGAGTGATTATTATTAAGTAATTATTAAAAATGACAAGTAATAATTTATAATTTAAAAAAGATTAAATAATATAATAAATATTAAAATAACAATATTAATAATAATAAATCAACAAATTAGAGTTCGATTTGGAAATGACATACTAAATCTTAAAAGAATTATTTTGATATAACTATATCATTTCACTTGTTTATTTAAATCTTATATTTTATTTTATTTTGAAATCTTATTAGCCCCCATTCGAGAAATCCTTCACACTCACCATTGTGTCTGTAAACTAAAACATTCACTCATTTATTGTTTGTTAGCAAAATGTTCTTCCAAATTATTAATTCAGAAGGCTTTTTTTGGAGCAAATAACATGCAAAATTCTTATAGGTCCTGGTGGACTAGATTGCGACACGGGGCCTCCAACCACCAGAGATTTCTACATAAGTATGGGAAGAGTGAAGAATCGCAAATGAGATACCACATCTTGAACCAAAACCTTAATGTATTAATTTCATAAGTCTTTCCTACTTATATACTCTTTCACTCCTCCACGCATATCCAATATACTACTTCATACTTAAATAAACTCAAGTCTGGCCCCTCTCAAAATTGCAATCCTTAGTTTTAGTAGAAAAGGAAAGAGTAGGATGTGTTTTCGTCTTTCACCCGAGTTATTCAAGGTTAACTTGGTTCGATCGGAATTTATAAGCATAACCCGAGGCCGTTTTCACTAGCGCCTATTCCGGTCGCCATATCATTGCTTCAAACACAAGCAATCATAGTTATTTTGGAATCATCACTTTGAATAAAACTTAGTTACAGCCCAAACTGATGTTTTAGGCATGCAAACTTTATAACTGAATTTTCCAATACTAAAACAAACTGATTGATTCTTAATCATAAAGAAATGAAAATATAATTCACTATTATCATATCATATGAAATCAAAACACTAATGGCAATTGTGTAATTACCAAATACATATCCCTTGAAGTACTAGTACCATAATGTTCTCACCAATCTTATGTCAAAAAGAATGTAAGAGAGCAATTAACCTCTCTAACTTATGCTCATGTACATTTTGATCCTCACTTGAAAAATATGCAACATCCCAAGACTAAAATCACATGCCCATTTTTTTTTAACCAAAGTTCTTAATGAGAAAAGTTTAATTTTCTCCCTCCAATTAAGAGTCATGTGCCCTTTAGTTCTGAAACTTTAAAAATGTGATTTTACCTAAAAAAGTTTGATAGGAAATACAATCATTAGAAAGTTGAGGGATTGTGTTGCATGGTTTTGAAGTTTGAGGAGCAAAATGCACAAAACTATAAGTTGAAGAAAGCTAAAAAATTTACAAATGCTTTTTAGTGAGCACTTGATGTATGATCCAACTTTAGCATGGGACAATAGCCAAAAAGATTGCCTCCTAAAACTTCAAGACCACATATTCATGAAGCAGAAACTTTCCTGCAAATCAATGACATAAAAGAAATAAGTGTGTATTAATATAGCCATAATACCACTACAGTTCTGAGTTATGGTTATTATTTTGATATTTCAGTTGCTCAAAATAAGCAGAAGAAAAGTGCTACCATAGAATCGTATAGCCGGTATTCAACCGAAAATCGGGTCGCGAATGAGACATGAGTCATAGCAAGAAACATTTTTGGTACTACCAATGGTATCCCCTCACCCTATGGCTAAGGAACTAATCTTTTTCGGTGTGCGTTGCTGCCCCTCTCAACAAGTGTTGCTCCCAGGAATCGAACCCTTCACCTTTTGGTCATCCTAGGATCTAACGAGGCCTTAGACCACTAGACTAATGCCTTGTTGGTATAACAAGAAACATTGAAATAATTAAGTGTAGAAACTTTTGAAACCCAAATTTATTAAAATTAAGACCATAGACCATGAATCTGAAGGAAGTATTCATTTATTTGTGAGGTACTGCATTTTGCATAAGGACTTTCTGCTTACAGTTACCACTAGGAGAATTCACTTTACTTCTAACATTAAATCTAATGCAAATTCTAAGTGAGATTTTTCTTTCTTTTCCATCATGTTTTTAAAATCAATTAAGCAAATGAAAATATGCATATACCTCATCCATATGGCCCCTTTAGTTCATTTAGGATGTTCCTTGTGCAAGAAGTGCAATCTCGATTTCGTGAAGTGACTTCCCTTTTGTTTCCAGAACAAATTTCTTCACAAAAATCACAGCCAACAGACTACATGAACCAAAAAAGGTATACAGGAGTTGTGGCCCAAGTTGCTCGAGTAAGCGCAAAAATAACAGACCAACGAAGAAGTTTATCACCTGTTAAACAAATGTTTACAATCTCAGAGACATAAAGGAACCTTAATAATATATAAGTGAATATATCACTCCAAAAAATGTAAGCAGAACCTAGTTTCAGAACTTGGACGTCATAAAATATTTACCGGCACTGGATGAGTTAAATATGATAGAAGACTGCGACTTAAGGACAAACATTTACCCGGATTTCAAGTTCATAAAAATGTCAAAAGGAGTTAATTACTTCAAAAGGTTGAGAAGATGAAACAAAATGATATTAGGAAGAATTGAAATGAAGGCATGTAGAAAGCAATTACCCAATGCACGGCCAAGCAAATTGCCATTGCCTTTGCTCTGATCCTTCCGGGTAGTATTTCAGACATGAGGAGACAAGGAACCGGACCGGCACCAAGAGCAAATGAAAGCACAAACCTACATTGTCCATTCCAAATTTAGTAACACATTATGGAAAATGAACTACCAAGTTTGAAGAAAATTGATCGGTAGAGAAGGAATGGAAGTATGTAAGATCCATATGCACCATGTTCAACAATATCCATGCTGAAATCCATTTCAGATTAAAGAATTCAATTTGCATATTTTGGAATATTAATGAAAACTTAGAAGGCCACATTAAATTTATTAGCCTGTGATTCTGCGGCTATAATGAGATTGAAATATATATTGATTAACCACTAGCTAATACACACATTTTCTTAAGAATCTGATGCAAGGACAAACTAAGTACGTTACTTATGATTTTCCGAAAACCATTTACTGAAGATCTTTATTCGAGATTTTTTCTTATAAATTACAAGAGTAATCATGTACCTTCACCGTTACTTCTTTTTATATAATAATAATATTTACTATTTTATATCTTTAGTCCCTCTCCACCCCCAAAGCATAGTTTTCTGAACACTTACAGCAACATGCCACCAACAGATAGATACATAGCTCCAATTCCTGATACAAAAGAACTCGCAGCAATAACTTGTAGACCCATTGATCCTGCCTATAAAAGAAAAATGATTAAAAGTTAGATAATGTAATTCTCGTCACCTAACGAAATTTAGTAAAAAATGTAATAATTGAAAAGAAAAAAATAAAATCAATATCATAGGAAAGTTCAAACTATTAATTGTTCTAGATCCCCACTGACCCCAATGATTGTAAGAAGACCTGAGATAAGAGATTGCATAAGGGAAATCACACAGTTGGTGAGCTTGCTAAAAGTGACAATAAGAAAGTTGATTATGAAAAGGTTGAAAATGGCAAAGTACTGAGCATACGAAGTTTGGATAGATCGCCATTTTTCACGTTCCCCTTTCCTACCAACCGTATCCTACTTGAATGCCCCAAGACTATCAGAAAAACTAAGCATGCTTCCTCAACTTGCCAAAAATTTAAGCATCCTCAACCAATCTCATGTAAATGGATATACAAGGTGAAAACTCATCCTCATGGATCCATAGAAAGGTACAAGGCTTGTTTTTGGCATGAGGGTTTCCACAAAAGTGTGGACTTGAATATGATGGTATATATAGTCCAGTGACCAAAATAATCTTGCTAGTTGTATGTGACAACGTATGCCACCGAAAAGTTGTTTTCTCAAAATAGGATGAATGAAGATCGGTTGATAGAGAATATAAGATGATAAGAAATAAATTAAAAATACCTCACAATGGCAACACACCAATTTCACCCACCTCATGCCATTTGTGTTATTTGACTACTACATATGGCTATAAATGATGAAGTTATCATGGAGCTTACAATTGGTATGAACATGTCTAACATTGAAAACATAGAGGACGGATAAGGAACAAAAAGAAGTTAGGGGACTAAGTTGAAAAAATACTTTGAGGGGGCGAGAATAGCTATTTTACCAGTAGCATAATATGTCAAACTTCAAAAAGATTAGTTCAGTGAAGTACGATTTTCATTTTTCTTTCTTACCATGCCCAAAAAGCTACCTAGGAGAAGCACTTTTCTTCCAAGTTTATCCATCAAAATCATTGCAACAACTGACCCTGAATTAGCATAAACAACAACGCTGAGAGAAATGTACATCAATTAGGAGGGAAAAACTAGAAGGAAAAAGTGAAGTTAAGCCAGCAGATACCCAATAAATTGCAAATTCCTACGCATGTGTTTGCAAGATATGATGGAACACCAAAGCTTTCAAAGACAGTTGAAGAGAAATAGAAAACAGCATTTATGCCAGATAGTTGCTGTAGAGCAAAAAGCGCAGATCCAATGAACATCACTGCAAAATGCATTTGGCTATTTAGCAACCACTGATAAGACACAACTATTCTTTGTTGCATGGATAAACAATTTTTAAAAACTGTGATATGAATACGCAATCATTTAGATTCTTGAAGATACGATTATGTACTGTTCCGAAAACAAGTATTTGAGAAGTTATGATGTAACATGTACCTCTGGAGTGACAGCCATAGAGTAACTCCGAGAGTTTTACTGTATCAGATTCATCACCATATTTTGACAGTTCAGCCATTGCAGGTTTGACATGCACTGCACCCAGGAGCTTCTCAAATTCAGCTTCAGCCTCAACGCTTCTTCCTCTCTGAATAAAGTCAAAGAATTAGAAGGTTACGTACATCTACCCACCTCAGACCCCACTAGGAGGGAGCCTCGTGCATTGGGCCGCCTTTTTTATCATTCCCCACAAAGGACCCAAAATAGTCTATAAGACGAGAACATATACATTAAACTATGCTAATCAGTTTCAGCTAGTACTCGGAAGTTATAATTTATATGGATAGTGGACAACCTTTAAAAGCCAATGAGGACTCTCTGCACAGATCTCCATGAAAAGGACAAGTGCTGCAGCAGGAATAATAGATACCCAGAAACAAACTCGCCACCTGAGCACATAATTTCCACATAAAAATACTATCTTTTAAAGAATAAAGCAGGAAAAGAAAGTAACAGAAAGTTGAAGTCGATAGATAAAAGTACAAAAAATATATGTCGATGAACTTCATTTAAAATTCCGTACCAACCCAATATTCCCTTGGCTGGGAATCCAATAAATAGAGAGCTCATGAGTCCAAGACATGTTGCAATCTGAGTTAAGCCACCATAAGTACCCCTTACAGATGGAGGTGAGACCTATAAGAGCAAGTGGATATTGTAATTCTAATTCTTTATCAATAATGGAAGAAAAAACACTAGTGAAAAATATAATGACCTCATACTATAGAAAAAACAAGCACCGATGATATCATCAAATATACCTCAGCAACATAAAGAGCTGCAACAGGTGGGCCAAGTCCCATTCCGGTACCAACAAATAACCTTCCTAAAAGCATGCCCCACAGGCTTTTTGCTGTTGCACTGCAAAAGTTGTGAATATTAAGTTTATAGCTTTATCTCTTGTTTTATATAGGGGGAAAAGTTGGAGCAGGGAAATTATTAGACAAGAAATATTTGTGAGCATTAGAACAAGGTTCTCATAGTTATAGGGTATCCAGTGCATACCCGGTGGGTTCTGAGAGGGTAACTGTAGACAACCTTACCCATATAAGCAGAGAGGTTGTTTCCAAGATTTGAACACATCACCCTCTAAAGGGGTTATCATAGTTTTATCGTGATTTTTTTCCTTTGTTCATTCCCTCCCACTTTTCTTTCTTACATTTTCTTCTGTTTTATGTAGAAAACATCTTGGAATAAGATGGCACTAATTTAAAACAATTACCAGGAGAATATGGACACTATAAACATGAAAAAGAGAGCATGAGAAAAGTGTCTCCACATCATACCATGATGACAATTAGAGTTCTAAATAATTTTCTGTTTTTTCTACTTTTCCTGATTTGTTCTGAGTTCTGTTTACAAGTTATGTCTATCAAAAGTAACTTCAAAACGAAAACTCAAATCTAAGATAGACAATAAGAGAGATCATCTTGAACATAATGTCAGATTGTCTGGATGGAGTTTGATGCCTCAACTTAACAGATGAAGGATAGATAAATAACTGGATTGAAGCAATTCATCAGTGAAAATAAACGAACGATTATTACACCAATCATTCAATGAAAAGAAACAAGGCTGACCAAATTTGTTTACATTTTCCAACTCCCACAGTAGAAGGAACTAGTATCTTATACAGTGATACAATTAATGGAGGATGGAAAATAATTTTAAACTTATGCAGCAGATACCTCATTCCTGCCCCAATGATCATAGGCAATGCACACAACTGAAAACTTCTTCTACGCCCAATCCCATCGGCTATCCACCCGCTAAACAATGATCCAAGAAAAGCACCTACTAAGCATGTACTTACTACAAGACCTTCATTACCATAAAAAATAAAAGAAGATAGGTAAATGTTTAGCCGTAAAACATGTTAATGATAACCAGATAGATAAGATGAAGTACCTTCAGCCAATGTATTCCCACTAAAGCTGAGATCTACAGAAATGCTCTCCAAGGTTTCGTTGACTACTCTGCATTGGCAATAGCGATTAGGAAACTAGATGACTCCAAACAGAAACAAGAACAAAAGTGGACCAAGCTTCAGTGAGAAGAGCATACCCAACATGGTAACCATATAAGAATGACGAAATTGAAGCCACTACTACGTGCCACAGAGAGCGTCGCCAAGCAGGTTTGACAATCGGTAAACGCACTGAAGCTGTGAGGGATGACGGGGTTTTTCTGTTATTGATAACATTTTAAAGTACAAACTAATTTCTCCATATTATACATAAAAATATAAATAAGAAAAAAATACTAATTCCACAAATTTAAGCATGAGCATGGGCCCCTCCATCCGCAATATACTTTGTGAAATTAGTAATATGTGTGATACTTGTTATAAAAAATACCGTGTCAAAAACATTTATTTCATATATATCTATGTATATATTTGTCCCTGGTCAGCAAGTACTTGATGAAAAACACAAATGCCATATATGATTATGCAATGAAGATACTATTAGTATCATCTGTTTCAAAGTGGCCATTTCCATTTTTCCATGAGAGTTCACTCTCACATGCTATATTAAACTCCAATGTTATACACTACACCTTTGATAACAAGTAGAATCACTGAAATATAAAATCATTAAACCCCGAGATTTTAAATATGAAAAAAACTAGCTATATTAAATTTAATATAACAATATAAGCAATAAAAGGAAAGAAAAGTATATACTCGGAAAATATAACAAAAACAGCAAGGTACCTACCTAGATTTCCTTCTTTATCAGACGCTGATATGTGATCCCTTGATGCTACTCTCTGTCTTCCTCGCATGGCGAAACAACTAAAACCTTTTCCAAAACTCACAAGGAAGTGCCTTTACACAAGCTTCTGCATCATCAGAACAACAAACATTAATCAAAGGTACAACACATTTTTTGTACTGCCAAGGGTATCTCATAACCTTTTGGATAAGGAACTAATCTCTTTCGGGGTGCATGTTTTCCCCTCCCAACAAGTGTCGCTATCAGGAATCGAACCCTTAACCCTTTGATCTTCTTGGGAATATAGCGGAGCCTTACACAACTAGACCAACGCCTTATTGGTATTTTATTTTTATTTGGTTTCTTATATTATATCTACTAATCTAACACTTAAACAAACCTTCACAACAGTACTTGATTATGTACATAAATTATGAGATCAAATCCAATATAACATGTTTAAAAGACCCAAAAACCTTACATTTACACTAATACACACTTATTGACAAGTATAATTGTATAACATTAAAAAACAAAGTTCCAATCTTTTTCTCAGATCTGATAACCCCATAACTTCATTTTCTTATTACATGACACTTCCAATTTTACATGCACATTGTCATTCCCCCCAGAAAAATAGGAGAAAGTAAATCTCACTATCATTTGTTTATTTCAAAAGGGTATTTGAATAGAATCACAAAAACAGAACTTTTTCTCACCTTACATACAATAAAGCTGAAAACCCAAATGCACACACATATATAGATACATGTATGTATATATATATATATATATATATAGAGAGAGAGAGAGAGAGATTTGAAAGGTAAGTAGTACCTTGTTGTTGTTGTTGTGATGAAGATGAAGATTGAGATTTAGTAATGGAGTTTGAAAAAGAAAGAGAGAAAAAGGAGAGTGAAGTTGTTGATTGATGGAAGTTGAAGAAAAGGACACGTGTCAGTAGCTGACGTAGTCTTTGGTCAGAACAAAAAGGAGACACCTTAGATTTCGCACCAAGCATTATGATAATTTAATTAATAAAATAAGGTTTTAATAATCATTTTCTTCTAATTCGGAAACTCCAACAAGATATTGATTTAGATGTATAGAGTTTTATTAATAACATTTGTTAGAAAAAAGACAATTAGATACTTCAAAAAGAATTAGTTGTTAGTCTTGGGGTGAAATGATATTTTAGTTATAAAAAAAATTCTAAAGGCTCAACTAAGTTATTCAAAAGGATATTTTAGAAAATCTATTATACAATGACATGTAAAGTTTATGGTGTAAAGATCTATATACACTCAATTATTTATCATTCATTTTATTACTTTTATTTAAAAGTTAATATAGTAACCGTGTAAAAAACTCTTATATTGTCATAGTATACATGTTTTTTCTGCAATGGTAATTAAATTAGAGTTTAAAATTTATGCATTAACACTATAAAAAAATATAAATCACTAGTAAATAATATATTAGTAATTAGTAAACAATATACTGACAGTATAAAAACACTGTATATATATTAACTCCATTAAATTAATGGTTGCTCAATATATACATAAAGTTGCAAAGGGTAATAATACAGGCTAAAACAAAAACTTCAAATAGTTAGTTTCTATCATTTACCAAACAACCTTTTTTTATTTTCATTTAGAAAAGTACAAAAGAGTCTTCATACAAAAGTTTCTAAATATTGTAAATTGAAAAATGGGACTTCATAGAATTTAAGTCTTTTAATACACTGCAATTTTTATGAAAGACACGTTTTTGATAAAAAAAATGTTACTAAGAGCACCCACGAATGGTGAAAAAATAAGTTTATAGTCAAATAAGAATGTTCTTCTTCCAATTTTACCATTGGAAAATATTGTTCTTATACTTATTTTGTAACAGTTAATAAAATAAACATTGTTCTTATAGTTGAGATAACATTAAAAAATGAAAAAAAAATAGAAGAGAGAGAAGAAATTAATATTAAATAAAATAAAGTAAAAGTGAAGAAGAAGATAAATACATGGTAAGTTTGCAAAGTTCATTTAAGAACGGAAATCGAGTTGCATCAATGTAGATGCTCTAAGGGTATCTCACTATTTTGGGTAAGAAACTAATTCATTTCATAGTGTGTGACGGCTTCTCCCAACAAGTGTCGATCTCAAGAATCGAACCCTTGATTTTTTGACCATCCTAAGAATCTAGCAGAATCTTATACCACTAGACCAACTGTCGCGCCCCGATTTTTGGCCGAACACCGGTCACACGACTAATTTGGAGTCGTCACCACGTTTTTGCGGTCAAAACGTAGAAAACCCTTTCGATACCCAAATATTGGAAAGACTTAGCCTTTGAACTAGATATCTAGACTCGGGAGTCGGTTACGGATCAGGGAAGGTATTAGCACCCCGTCCGCCCGTTATCAAACGGTACCCGCAATAATCGCATGGAACTATATATACCCTAAAGCTTGTTAAATCAATTTATTATTTTAAAAAATGTTTTTGTTTTTGTTTTTGTTTTTATTTTTGTGTCTGACAAGAGTTCATCCTGCTCTTACGACATATCCCCGGGTGCAATAGGGAAATCAAGATGTACGTAGTTCTTAAGTAGAAAACATTTGTGTGTTGATTGATTTTAGTTAATGAAAAGTGGTTTGACTTATATCATCTTATCCATATTAGTGAGAAAGAAGAGGTAGTACGACAACCACTCACCGCTTTCTTACTAACATGATATTAAAAATCGGACTCAAATTGTCAGTTGATAATGTTAAGGAGGGAGATACAACTTTGTCCTACATCACTTTACCCATTTTATATAAAAGAAGAGGCAGTACGACAACCGCTCACCGTTTTTTATTAAATAGGATAATGAGATAAGGATTTGATATATATTGTCTTATCCTTATTAGAGAGAAAGAAGAGGCAGTACGACAACCGCTTACCGCTTTCCTATTAACATGATAATAACATAATACTCAAGTTAATACTTAATTTTATATTATTTCAAAGGTTTACATCATAAAATACTAATGATTTTAGTTCTTGATTATTTCGAAGTTTCATGTCATAAAATATTAATGATTGTGACTCCCAATTATTTCAAAAACTCATATCATACCATATTAATGATTGTAATTCTTAATTCAAATATTAAATATAATTTCAAAAAAAAGAATATCTTATTTATTGATGGTTCAAATAAATATGACATATTAATTATTGACGACTTTTTATATTTACAAGAAATGTCATTAATGAATAAATGATTACTTTATTTAAAAATTTGCCAAAAATGAATCTTTTATTAAAAGTTAGGGTAAGACTTTAGAAGATAAGGACGACACTGACCATCTACCGCCATCCCCATTACCATAGAAAGAAGAGGTAGTACGACAACCACTCACCACTTTCTGTTCGAAGGGATAGGAAGATATGGTTCGGTTCGTTCACCATTCTCCTAACGTCTTACCTTAAACTATATTTTTACGCTCGGGTAGAAATAGAGTTATTGATAAAACATACATATTTCAATTGTTTGTTTGAAAAATAAATACAGATAAAGTACACATAAACATATAAGGAGTACCAACACAAATATACAAAAAAGATAAGCTAAATAAACTAAGCAACAAAAATACAAAAAAAATGACCAAGCTTAATTCTAATATCAAACAACATCTTAAAATAATTGAACACACATACTAAGAAAAATCTTATAACATCCAAATAAGGATAGATTACTCTTAACATCCAAATAAGACAATATCATTAGTAAATAAAGTAGATAAACAATAATTATATACAAAATAAATAAACAAAGTAAAAAGAAATAAAAATAGAAATAAGCAAAATAAAAAAGAAAAAGAAAAAGAAAGGTAGGGGTCATCTTCCCCACCTGGACCATGAGTCTAGGAACCTTAACGTGACATAACCATGTCGGAGAGGGAAATGACATCCCGACGAGAGGACGGCACCACTGTGGTGAGGCAAAGCTGTCCGAAATAGCCAGAACGGGGTCTGCGTGCTATGGTTGGGGTGTCCTCCAAGAACCATGGCGGCTCACGTGAAAGCCATTGTGGTTCTCCGCCGTGCAGGGGTGTTTCTGCCGGCATATTTGCTTTGTACACAAAAAGGTTTGCATTATTAAGGCTCCCCTAAGAGCAAGGAGATACCACTGCCTCAAATTGAAACCAATTTCATTTGCAATTTGAGATATACAATATGGATTATGAAGGTGATAATATAACAAATGCATTATGAACATAACAGTGTTAACATATAATGAACATATGGCATTGGACTTCAACAAAGGAAAATGAACGTATGTGAAATGGGTGAGAAACAAACCTGGTAATATTACTTATGGAAGATAGTTCCAAACAATGAATATGACCCATTTGTTACCCCACCTTCTTTTCTCTCTACTGTTCTTTTTCTTGGTTTCTTACTCTTATCCTCTCTTAATTTTCTTTTGCCAAAAAAGCTGCTAAGTATTGGGTGTCTTCGATTATTCCTTGTGTTAGTTAAGTGGGTCTTTAAATAGACCCCTTAAAATTAGGTTCAGGGTTACTGAAAAGTCTTAAGGTAATTTTTACTTAGTCTTGTGAGTGTTTTTTAATTGTGACTCAGTCCCTGAACTTCCTTAAAATTTAAAAAAAGACCCCGGAGGAAATTGAGTATTCACAGTTGCCCCTCTTTACTTGTTACTTATCCAGTAACATTCAAACTGTGGTATGAGTGTTATCGGGGTAAGTAACTAGTAAAGAAAGGGAATACTAATTTCGTTTGGGGAAGTCGTGGAAGAGACAAAGGTCTGGGTCGCGGTTTAGAGATATCAAGAGAACTATCTAATCTGGAAAGATCGACTCGACTTGGTTATACGCTGAAGCTTGAGCTCTATCATGCTCCTTATGCGGTGATGATATTGCATTAGAAGCTGGTGATGTAATACTAATTTAGATATCTATGTCTCACAATGATTTTAAAACATGCTTTGTAATTAAATCAAATGACCCTATAAGGATAGAGGTTTAGGGAAATGGCCAAGAACTCGGGTTGTGTACTGTCGGAACTTGAGACATCAAAGCACTAGGAACCCAGGTCGGGATGTTGGCGGACCCTAGGTTGATACGAGAACACCGAAGACGCAGGTCGGGGTACTGCCAGAATTCGGGAAGGTAAAGCCAAGAACGCAGGTCGGGGTACTACCGGAACTTGGGACATCAAAGCACTAGGAACACAGGTCGGGGTACTGACGGAACCTAGGTTGACAAGAGAACACCGAAGATGCAGGTCGGGGTACTACTAGAATTCAGGAAGGTAAAGCCAAGAACGCAGGTCGGGGTGCTGCTGGAACGTGGGACATCAAAGCACTAGGAACGCAGGTAGGGGTACTACTGGAATCTAGGTTGACAAGAGAACACTGAAGATGCAGGTCGGGGTGCTGGCGGACCCTAGGTTGATACGAGAACACCGAAAATGCAGGTCGGGGTACTGCCGAAATTCGGGAAGGTAAAGCCAAGAACACAGGTCGGGGTACTGCATGAACTTGGGACATCAAAGCACTAGGAATGCAGGTCGGGGTACTGCCGGAACCTAGGTTGGCAAGAAAACACTGAAGACACAGGTCCGGGTACTGCCGGAATTCGGGAAGGTAAAGTCAAGAACGCAGATCGGGATACTGCCGGAACTTGGGACATCAAAGCACTAGGAACGCAGGTCGGGGTACTGTTGGAACCTAGGTTGACAACAGAACACATTTTGATGTGTGAGTCTGACAATGTCCTTAAATAAGGGAATAATGTTCTGGCATCTAAGTCCACCAACATTATACCATTTCGTTGTCTGAGTCTGACAACGTTAATAATCTAGGTGATTGATTGGTTCAGAAAGTCTTGGTCGACTTTCCTTGAGTATGATTATGCAAGTAAGATATGTATTTTGAAAGTGTGATTGCTTGGGAGTATGTTGTGCAATGCATGAAATTATTATTGATGCATGAGATATATGTTAAGTGATGTATGTGTGAATGATAGCATTTATGACATGAGCTATGTGTATGTAAAGCTAATGTATGTTAATTTAATGTTTGAGTCATCATGTGATATGGAAATGTCCTCAGGGGCATCCTTGTCTCTGTAGTAAATATTGTCTTATTGCTTTCTCGGCACCATAACACTCGGTCTTTTAGATGACATCTAGATCCGCTCGGGATCGACCCATGAAGTTGCTCATGATTGCATTGGAGTAGAGGATTTCCTTCTAGTTGTTGACACCATATTATCGTTTGGATAGAAACGGATACGTCAAATGCTCTAAGGGTTAGAGTTTCACTTTCATAGTATGGTACAAATTCAATAAAGCAATTTTGTATGTAGAATATTTGGAAAGGTGGAATATGCTATGCATGTTATAATGAAATGCATGGTCCTATGGTTGGTTGAAGTGGGGCCTATGGGCTTGAGGTGTTCTGCATATCTTTTTGTTGCCCTATATAATGTGCCATGTTAACCTTCAATATACAATTTGACCAATGGGCTTGGAATGAGTCTTCAACAATTCATCAAAATTGCCCCAGTATTTGATTGCTTGATAGTTTGCTGACCGTACATGAATACTTTCACTTGCACGAAATCATCCAAAACAATCTGTCCCAGTGTCATTCATTAGTGACTACCAAAAATTGCCCCAGTGTCATGTATGACTTGGGCTAGAGAGGTTCCCCTTTTATTTGAGTCCGAACTTTTGAAAGAAATATTAATGCATTGCACAAACAATTTTATCTTGAAAACAATTGTCCTCTTTTTTTGTTCATTTATTTGGAGTCAGTTTGTTTTTTACCCTGATATATGTATTCTGAATAGATCAATCCTCCACGAGGTCTTTCGGGCTTGTATTGGGGCCTGACTATGGTTATCAAAGAAGGTTTGAGGCTCAAAACATGTGTTTCTCATCCCCATCTTTCTCCTGTCTCATTGACCTATTCTCAACTACTTCAAAATTCGAATTGAAATAGCTGGACAAATACCCTCTCCGGGTTATAAATATTGAGGGGTTGTGTTTTTTTTATTTTTTAGACAAAGATCTCCTTTCACAATATCTGGGCTCAAAGGGGGTAACTAGTGGCATCTCCGTAGTGTTTAGGAAGTTTCAAAGAAACCTCGTATCATCGGTCTAATCTATCCAGATTTACATTGGTTGGGTTTTATTTACATCATTCTCCATGCAAGAAAACAAATAAAAGTGACAGTATATAATGCATCAGTAAAACCTTGATTGATAAATATGTTATGTTTCTTCATTTCATTTCCAAGGGTCTAGGCATAATATTTTCTCACAGCATCTGAGTTTACTGACATGTGCAGGTCATTTCCATCCATGTTAGTTAGTATTAAGGCTCCACCACAGAAAACTTTCTTCACTACATAAGGCCCCTCATAATTCAGAGTCCATTTTCCCCTGTGGTCTTTTTGAATTGGTAAGATCTTCTTCAACACCATTTCTCCTACTTGGAATTGACGTGGGCGAACTTTCTTCGCATATGCTTTCATTATTCTCCTCTGATAAAGTTACCCATGGCACACAGCGGCTAACCTTTTTCCTTCAATTAAGTTCAGTTGATCATATCGGGCTTGGACCCATTCTACTTCTTCTAATTCCGACTCCGCAATAATTCTTAATGATGGAATCTCTACCTCGATAGGAAGGACTGCTTCCATTACGTATACTAGGGAGTAAGAGGTGGCCCATGTGGAAGTACGAATAGAAGTACGATATCCATGCAAGGCGAAAGGCAACATTTCATGCCAATCCTTATACGTAACTACCATCTTTTGGACAATCTTCTTTATATTTTTGTTAGCGGCCTCAACTGCGCCATTCATCTTAGGACGGTAGGGCTAAGATGTATGATGCTTGATCTTAAAATTTTCACATGTCTCACTCATCAGCTTGTTATTCAAGTTGGTGGCATTATCCGTGATGATTTTACTTGGTAGACCATAGCGACATACCAACTCCTTAATGAACCTGACCACTACCTTTCGGGTAATACTGGCATATGAAGTCGCTTCGACCCATTTAGTAAAATAATC
>NC_032013.1:11828073-11829517 GCF_001865875.1 Lupinus angustifolius | reverse complement strand
CATGGGTCCCAAACGAGCTCTCATGTACATCAGTAAGGATTGCTTCCGCCTCTTTCGCTTCGACACACCTAAGGAGTACCATGTCATGATTCCTTTTGTAAAGCACTTCTTCGTTTAGGAAGAAACTCATGGCCAATCTTCTTAAGGTCCTTTTATCATTCTCCGAGGAACCTGGAGGGTATTCTTTTTTCTTGATGTATTCTTTTATATCATGGTACCAAGGTTTGCCATCTTCTTCTACTTCTATCGCATTGCAATAAGCTGGTTGACTTCTGCTTCTTATATTGATGAGTGGTTGGTCATTTCCGCTGATGTGGAACATGGAGGATAATGTTGATAGCGCATCAGCTAATCGATTGTCTTCTCTAGGGATGTGATAGAAATCAACCTGCTCGAATTGCTCAACTAACCTTCGTATATGATCTCTATAAGGTATCAGCTTGCTATCACGAGTTTCCCATTCTCCCTTTACTTGGTGGATTACTAGAGCGAAGTCTCTGAAAACTTTGAGGATTTTTGCTTTTGATTCTATAGCCGCTTGTAAGCCTAAGGCGCATGCCTCATACTCAGCTATATTGTTGGTGCAGTCGAAACATAGCCTGGCAGTGATAGGAATGAAATTGCCATGGGGAGATACCAATACTGCTCCTACCCCATCTCCAAACGCATTGGAGGCTCCATCAAATACGAGTGTCCATTTTTTGTCTTCTTCTTGATCTTCTGAGGACAATGTCATTATACCTTCATCAAGAAACTCTTGATGCATTGACCCGTGTCCTTCTATCGGCTGATGGGCTAAGTAGTCAGCAAGTGCACTTCCTTTGATCACCTTTTGGGTGACATAGACAATGTCATATTCTGATAATAGTACTTGCCACCTGGCGATTCTGCCCGTCAACATCGGTTTCTCAAAAATATGTTTCATCGGGTCCATTTTGGACACAAGCCATGTAGTGTGACTCAACATATGTTGCCTTAGTCGGCGTGATGCCCAAGCTAATGCACAACATGTGCGTTCCAGTAAGGAATATCTTGTCTCACAGTCCGTGAACTTCTTACTCAAGTAGTAAATAGCCCGCTCTTTCTTGCTAGATTCGTCATGTTGAGCCAAGACACACTCCATAGAGTCTTCCAATACTGTTAGGTACATTATCAACGGCCGTTCATGTACCGAAGGCATTAATACGGGTGGGTTTAAAAGGTACTGCTTAATTTTTTCAAAAGCCTTTTGACATTCTTCATTCCATTTGACGGGCTGGTTCTTCCTCAGGAGCTTGAAGATGAGCTGACACGTAGCTGTCAACTGTGATATGAATCTGGAGATGTAGTTCAGCCTACCTAGGAAACTTCCGACTTCTTTCTTTGTTTTCGGAGGAAGCATCTCAGTGATAGCTTTCACCTTTTCAGGATCGACCTCAATGCCCCTCTGACTGACTATAAAGCC
>NC_032013.1:11825754-11827973 GCF_001865875.1 Lupinus angustifolius | reverse complement strand
GTGGTAACCAGAATATCCGTCCATAAACGAGAATAATGCATGGTCTGCCGTGCCATCCACCAGCACATCTATATGGGGTACTGGAAAATCATCCTTTGCGCTTGCCTTGTTGAGGTCCTGGTAGTCAACATATATTCGAAGTTTCCCCCCTTTCTTTGGTACAACGACCACATTTGCCACCCATTCGGGGTACTCCGCAACTTTTATGAATCCAGATGTTAACCATTTTTGGATTTCGTCTTTCACCCTAAGAGAGAGACTTGGCTTCATTCTTCTCAGTTTCTGCTNTTATCTGGTAAAGACTCGGGTTTCAGAGGTAATTTGTGTTCCACTATACTGCGATCCAGACCTGGCATATCATTATAGGACCAAGCGAAGACATCCTTGTACTCATGTAGCAATTTGATTAGCTTGTTCCTTTCACTCGGGTCCATTAGAGTTCCTACTTTGATCTCTTTCTTGTCATCCTCTTTCCCTAGATTCATTAGCTCGATAGGCTCATCATGGGGTTCAATCTCTCTGCCTTCCTGTTCAACCAATCTTAATAACTCAGGAGATGCTTCCCAATCATCTTCACTATCTTCCTCTCCTACCAAGTTTATAGGATGATCAAAGTTGTATGAATGATTATTAACATGGTCATTATTTTCGGACTCATTTTCAGATCTGCATTACAGTAGGTCAATGTCAGTTTTTATGTTGATTTTTTTTGGTGTTTTATTGGTTATTTTTTTGTGTTTTTGTGGAAAGAAATAAATGAGAAATAAAGGGTGAAAACAAAAATATGAACGGAAAGACTAATGTTTGTATGACATGGTGTTATATGATGCGAAAATTGAAATGCATGAATTAATTCATTGAAATTGTACCAATACATAATGAAAAATGAAAATTCAATCTTAAACAAAGAAACAACAACATCCAAAAGCTCTATGAATGGCTAATGGATTACAGCACTAGATTACTTGTCTTCTCAGAAGACTGATGATGGTGCCTCGACTTCAACCCAGTTGGTGAGAGCGGTTCCTGGGGGGCACTAGAAAACATAACAATCTGACTGATTTGAGCATTCCCCTTCAAGCATGGACACCGATCCCTAAGATTCAATCCCTATGTTGACGAAATATGGCTTTGTGTGTGGAATAGGGAAATATGCCTTCTTATACTCAAACTGTCACATGCGGGTCCACCCTTTCCATTTTGCCTCTTCCTTTATCCTTGTCTTGTCGGCCTTGGTTGGATTATAGCCCGGACCGAAACGACTCTTGTTTCTGATGGGTATCATTATGTCCTCTACTCCTTGCCCATATTTGCCTAGGCCTTTCTCTGGCTGGTATCCTTCCTTAATCATCATTAACACTGCTTTAGATGGATGTGGCCCTATCATCGATGCCTCATCTACAAAGGTGGTTTTGGCAATTTCCAAAGCTTGGAATGAGGTTTCAAGTGCTTCCTCGACCGCTTCAATATATGGGGTGTCAAAGGGCCTAGATACCAGCATATCCTCTTCACCCATTATTATCAACAACTTGCCATTAATGATGAATTTGATTCGCTGATGCAAGGTTGAGGGAACTGCTCCTGCAGTATGGATCCATGGCCTTCCTAGCAAACAACTGTATGTTGGGTTTATGTCCATCACTTGGAAAAGAATCTGGACAGTACAAGGCCCAATTTTTATGGGCAATTCAATTTCTCCTATGACTTCTCTCTTGGACCCATCAAATGCCTTAACAATCATGGCACTTGGCCTCATCTGCGAGTAGTTGACAAGGAGTCTAGACAACGTTCTCTTAGTCATCACATTCAAAGATGAACCATTATCTATGAGGACTTTTCAATCACACAGTCTTGGAACATGACAGAGATGTGGAGATGGTTGATATGGTCATTCCCTTCGTGAGGTATTTCCTGATCGCTGAAGGATATAAAATTGTCAGCAACAATATTATTCACGATGCCCCCCAGCTTATATGTAGTTATGTCTTGACTGACATGGGCATGATTTAAAATTTTAAGTAGCACATTCCTATGAGGCTCTGAATCCATTAGCAATGAAAGTATGGATATTCTAGCAAGTGTGCGCCTTAACTGATCGACCACCTTATATTCGCTTTGCTTTATAAATTCCAGGAATTCATTGGCTTGCTCATTAGAAATCTCTTGACCATCTTTTAACTCATCCATGGGCGATCCTTCTTGGTCAATTTCAGGGATTG
>NC_032013.1:11823012-11825654 GCF_001865875.1 Lupinus angustifolius | reverse complement strand
TATCCATCATTTTTTGTAATAGCATTTTAAATTCCACACAATTATCAATTACATAGCCTGCTAAACCATGCATCTCACCCATCTCGCAACATCCTTCACCCTCTTTAGTTTCTTTTAACACCTCAATCCTACCCTGATTGCACATTTCCTAGAAGATAACTTTCACCAGGGTGCATATTTTAAACACATCCTTCAGGAAAGATTCCTCTTGGACATCTTCAACAATATTCATCCCATTGTTCCTCTGATTTGGCAGGGATTATTACTAACGTTTGGCACTGATTGTCTAAAGTTGAGCCATTTCGAGTCGATGAGGTGTTGTACCTTGAATTTCAAGGCTCTACAATTCTCTATGGAATGCCCTATAGTTCTTGAGTGGTATGCGCATGAGACATTAGGGTCGAACCATGGCCCTGGATTTTCAGGAATTCTTCCCGGAATTGGAGCTATAATCCTTTCTCCCATAAGGTATGTGAATATGTCTGCGTACGACACACGGATAGGATCAAACACCGTTCTCTTATCTTGAGATGTATATCCCCAATTTTGGGTGGTAGCAGTGTATGTGTTGTTTGGGGTTCTTGATTGTGGGTGTTGATAGTTGTTTGTGCGTGATTGATATTGATAATTGTTGTTTCACTGCTTCTTGGAGTCGTTGGATACAAAATGTGTCTCACCCTCTTTCTTCTTCATGAACCCTGGTTTTTTGGTATTTGATTGGTCATCTATGATCTTCCCACTCTTGATCCCGATTTCGATCTTTTCCCCCACTCTTATTAGAGCGTTGAAGCTAGAGGCCATGGCAGCTACTAGGCGATCGTAGTAGGGATTTTGCAAAGTGTCAACAAAGATAGAGAGTTGTTCCTCTTCTTCTAGCCTTAGAAGCACCTGAGAGGCCAACCCCCTCCAACGTTGTGTGTACTCTTTGAAGTTTTCTTGAGGCTTCTTAGACATGTTCTGGAACTGTGTCCTGTCAGGTGCAACATCTTCATTGTATTAGCCCCCCACCCCCTTTTTTTTACATGCATATAAGTGATGCCTCTGAGTGAAGGTGAAAAGATTATGATATTTCATTCATTTTTTAAAGATTACACAGAGTAAAGGGAATTTACATTAGACATTTTATTCCATTTTCCTCTAATTCAAAATCTTACAAATACAAATACATATTAGAAATGAAACTCTTCGTTGCTTTCCTTTGTCCATCTTCTTAGCTGTCGGGCTACTAGGGCTACTCTAGAGCAATCAGATAGGAATGCTTCTAATGCTGGTCTTCCATTAATGTCGGGGTATGCATTGAGTTCATATCTGGCCCCATCAAAAATTTGTAACCAATCATCTGTAAAATCCCCGAGCCCATTAATCATGTCATTGCATCTCCTTTGCCACTGTTCTTTGGCCCGTTCAGATTCCATGAGAGTTTCATCCCAACCCGCAGTCCTTCTTTCTGTTTATTCACGAGTTCATCATAGGCCCTCATAAGATCCTTCAAATCAGAAGCGAGTCGATCTTCTCTATGATTGGCCCTTTCCATGTCTAAGCAATGGTTTGCCGCCATCTCATCTCCTCTTCTATGAGCCTGTTCTAGGGCTGCTTGGTAATCCTTTATCATACTCATTGTTTGGGAAACCTCTTTCTGACTCTATTCAAGATCAACCATGATTATCTCAAAGTTTCTTTCAATTTCCTTCTTTTCTTGCACAACGTTCATAGCAACGTGATTTTTGGCTTTCAAACGCTCCTTTAGATCATTATTTTCTCTGATCAACTTGAACTTGTCAGATTTAGAGCACATGCTAGCATAGTCCTTCTTAATGTTGGCCACCTCCTCTTGTAAATTTTTGTTGCACTTCTGGAGCTTCTCAACGGTGAACTCATACTTCTCATTTTGATTTCTTGCCTCCTCTAAACGAGCTTCCAAGAGTTTACATTTTTCGTGCCACACAAGTTCGTCTGGTGAGGGGCCTCCATTATCTTTAGGCAAGGTTGGCTCTGGCATACATGTTTTCTTGATTCTCTCGTTCCTCCAAGTTTTGTATTCTTCGGTGCAGAAAGTCTTATGCTCTCCCAACTCATTTTCTCCGAATAAGCACATTTTTTGTAAAGCCCTCCTTGTTGATTTTACAGCCCCTTCAGGAGCTTCTTCATCCTTATACAAAAAGAAGAACCCTTGCAACTGCTCATCTTTTATCTGATTCATTCCCCATTTCAATTGCCCAAGTACTAGGGCCGACGTGAAAGCAATGCATGCTCTTGGCCCCATGAGTATCATATTAGGGCGATCCCCACAAGAATACATGATCCTATCATGGTGATCATACAAACAACACTTGGTTCTGAAATTTCGGGGGTGACTTCCTTAAAAAATTTTGCCCACTCACTAAGTTGTATTTCTTTTGTGGGCACATTCCTGAACCTCCTGAGCGGATAACGACTTCCTAGATTGTAGTAATGATGCTTGAAACGTGTCATCATCCATATATAGAGCAACTGAACACAACACCTGATTTTATTACCGCCTCTCAAGTGATACTTATGGAACGATAGAAAAGACTCAGTAAGTATGGCATGTGTTGGGTTGACTCCAAAGCGAATAAACTTGTAGAAAACATCAAACGTTGATTGGTCTATCATGTCATTCA
>NC_032013.1:11822607-11822912 GCF_001865875.1 Lupinus angustifolius | reverse complement strand
AACATTTCCCAATTTTGTTGCTCTTCCATTTTGGCAATATGCTTCTTCAGAAAAACCCATTTGAGACCTATAGTTCTGGCCTGCTTTATAATACTAGATGGTTCAGGTCGCACCTTTATAATTTTCTCAATAGTATCTTCATTAACTTCCACAGGTTTAGTGAACATATATACCCTTAGTCTATCCGACATTGGTATTTCTAGTAAGACTTCATATTCTTCAATAGTAGGTGCGGCATCAACATTTGGGAATTCGAAGATTCTCATATCGGTATTCCAATACTGCACCATGGTAGCCATAGCTTT
>NC_032013.1:11800336-11822507 GCF_001865875.1 Lupinus angustifolius | reverse complement strand
GAAGTATGCTTCTTGTGCTTCATATGGGTAAGTCTTATGATAGATACAACTATAAGCCACATTCCTAGGGTGGGATACTAGGGCATGTCTAAAGTGGACACCTTGGTAAGTTCTAGACTCCTAAAAGGCCACCAAACTGCATCCCTTTCACAAGTTAGAAACGGGAGGGATCAAGCCCCATCGAGCGTCTAACCCATGATACTGGTAACAGTCCGATCGGTTCATCATACCAATACAAGATTAGGCTCTAGGCCGGCACCAGCAAGGCAGATGTCCCATCTAACCCTATATCTTTAATATTCGGGTATAGGGCATATGTGTGTGCGAAGACATTGTGTACTTACATGATAATAAAATAGGACTCAATTTGTCAATTTATAAGATTAAGGAGAGAGGTACAACTGTGTCCTACATCACTTTACCCATTTTAAGTAAAAGAAGATGCAGTACGACAACCGCTCACCGCTTTTTATTAAATAGGGTAATGACATAAGGGCTTAATATATATTAGAGAAAAAGAAGATGCAGTACGACAACCGCTTACCGCTTTCTTACTAAGAGGATAATAATACTCAAGTTGATACTCAACTTAGCACTTGAAAAATGTTTTTCTCTTGTTTAATTAATTTTATGAAAAAATTATTATTTCAAAGGTTTACATCATAAAATACTAATGATTGTGACTCTCGATTATTTCAAAGATTTATATCATAAAATACTAATATTTGTGACTTTAATTCACATATTAAATATAATTTCAAAAAAAAATCTTATTTATTGATTCAAATAAATATAACATATATTAATTATTGACGACTTTGATATTTACAAGGGTGATATTAATGACCTAATTGATTATTTTATTTTTGGAATTATCAAATGGAATTTGTTATTAAAAATCCGGATAAGAATCTTAGAAGATAAGGAAGATATGGTTACCATAGAAATAAGAGGCAGTACGACAACCGCTCACAACGTTTTTATTGCAAGGGAAAGGTTCCATCCATTCACCGATCTCCCAAATTCTCACCTTAACTTAAACTCTATTTTTACGCTCGAGTAAAAATAGAATCATTGATAAAAAACATATGTATTTTTGTTATTCTATTATGATAGTTTAACAAAACTACTGAAAATAAATATGGATAAAATACACACAAACATATAAAGAATACAAGCACCAATATCCAATAATTATAAGATAAATAAACTAAAAAAATAAACTAAGCAACAAACATAAAAAAGGAATAAGCATAATTCTAAATACCAATCAACAACTTAAATGAATTAAACACATATACTAAGTAGAGTATTATAACTCTAACTCAAATATGGATAGGACTCCTTAGATCCAAATAAGACAAATTCATTAATAAACAAAAACTATATATACAATAATAAATAAAGTAAAAGAAAAAAAAAAGGTAGGGGTCATCTTCCCCACTTGGACCATGACTCCGGGAACCTTAACATGGCATTGCCGGCGCTGGAGAGAGGGAACTGATTTCTAGACGAGAGTATGGCGCCACCACAGCTAGGCGGGGCTAACCGAAATAACTCAAACCGAGTCCACGACGTGTTGCCATCGAGACTGAATCTGACGGCTAACGGAGGTGCCAATCTGGGACGCCGTGTGCAATGCTTGTGATATTGCTTTGGTGATGGAAGATGAAAAATGGTTCTTTTTGAAGAAGATAAAAATGCTACATCTTATCTTGTTCTACTTCCTTTTTTATTATTCATTCTCTCATTGTCACCACCTTTTTTGGTATCTGCTTGGTGTAATCTATCTAGGATAGAGTTGGTGAACTGGGTTTTATGATAAGATGAGTAAGGATAAGGTGTTGAGTTGAGTGTTTAAAAAATTGGGGTAAAAGCTTTATGATTTGTGTTAGGATGAGGTTATGGCATTGGGTGTTATTTGGTTGTATCGTAGAAGCTGCTGATGGTGCTAATGGATTAGGAGTGATAGTTGCTAGGGTTTTCGGTTAGGATCCAACTGGTGAGTAGTTTATTAAGTGGGGCTTTTTATAGCCTCACTTAGATTTAGGGTTGGGGTTATGGATAATTTTAGATAATTAATGTTTAGTCATGTAAGTGTTTTTAATTACGATTCAGATACTGAACTTCCTTGAAATTTAAAAAAGACCCGGATGAAATTGGTGTTCACACCAACACACTTGTTGATAAACGTGTAACATCATTTTGGTACTAAATTTAAGTAACATCATTTAAATGCCAAAAAGTGTAAGAATTGATAAGTGGTACTAAATAAACGGAGTTAATTTAGAGCCCACTAAATCAAATAAGAGTACTAAATAAGCTTAGCTGGTTCTGCAACTGTAATTTACAGTTAATACTTAATAGAAGTTTGATGTCAATTTTTTGGTGTTGCTGTAATGCATAGCATAACTACATATCCTCAAAGATGAAGTAGTTCCAAACTGTTAACTAGCAAGTCTTAACCCAAATATTAATTGGTATGTCAAACATGTTCTTCCCAGCATTATTTTAAATTGCGGTGTAGTCATGGTTGCAGTTACCGTGATTACGTACATTGTGGCCGTTGCAATACTGATTATAGCCATTGCGCTGTGAATTATTTTGTGGTTAAAAAAATTATTGAATTCGATGTGGTCCGATGCGGTTGCATTGTGGCCTGATGCTGCCATATCATTATGATTCAGCTTCACACCGCAATTACCGTGTGATGCAGTTACAGCAATAATTGCAATATTTAAATCGTATCACATGATGCAGTCCACAATTTGACTCAGGGCCTAAGGGTTAAGGGATTTATGTCCAATTCAAAGAAGTTGGCACATAGATATAACCTTTATTTCATAGATATCATTCAAAGGTCTTAAACCAAATCATAAACCTTGCAGAGTCATCATTTATAGATAGGACATAGCAGTGAAAACATAAAACTCAACCCCCTTTCCACTACCCCTTCTTTCACCCAATCATCCCAAAACAAAAGAACTTTTTGCTACTGAGAATCTCACATTTTGGCAGCCAAACTTACTGGCCCAATATATCTGATACTGACTTGTTCAAGATTTGAAAAAGTTCTTCCCTGTATGAAGAAAAAATTCAGGTGAAGTTGCTATAAAATTTAGTACAACAAGAAGCTAAACCAGACTTATTAGGATTTCTCTTGAAAAGGACCATTAATGATGTATTTATGATCATCCTCTGGTTCTTGATATTAATTTTGTTCTCTTTTTCCTCAATTCAATCATGAAAAACAGGTTTCGCATTTTAGTTAATATCCGATAAACTAATGAAAATCAGAATAAAGGTGTCCGAAAATCTTACCGGTCAGGCTTGAATAAGAGATAGCGATAGGTAAACCACTGCAATAGAAAGATAAACTTAAATTATTTGCCAAATTTTAAACAAATTAAGAATCAAAGCTAATAGAAACACACTAATGCTTGTAGATAAATATAAATTTTCGGTGCTTTCGTTCCTCAGAGTTATATTCAACCACAGCCATATCGATTATGTAGTACAACACTTACAGAAGAGAACAGTATTCCGATTAATTCCAGTGCACCTGGGATAAGCGGCAATTTGTCGATGGCCTATATAAAGAAGTCGTAAATACAAAAAACAAAATCAGAATAGTGCAAGCAGAGAGATAAAATTCGATTACTCTTTCCCTATGCAAAAAAAAATGCAGATTCAATAGCCATAATAAGAGGGAATTAAGATAGGAAAAAGCTCCTCTACAATGAGGCTCAATGTAAAGTGAAAAGGTAAGGGTGCTACTACCAATAGATCATGTAATGGGTTGAAATCCACATGTACTATAGCTAATCATCGATTCATCGGTGAATACACCCTTATTTTCTCACTTTACATCCAAACTAACTTTAGAGGAGCTTCAGGATTTGCTTATACTTTCAATTTTCGACATTTGTAATAGTGGCCATACCAGTTCATATGTCAATAGTTTAGTTAAAATTCTACAATCATGTGTTCATATTTCAAAATACTATCAAAGTGGTGAAGTTACTGTGATCAAATTTGTTGATGCCCAAAGTGCTACTATAGCTGCAAAGCTGAAACCAAATAGTCCCAGCCGATCCTCGGGCTTATCCCACTGTTTTTAAATCGACAAAGAAAAAACAAACATCAACTTAGGTAATGTGGTACTTTTTCTTTATCTTTGAAAGATGCATAAAGGAAGGGAGTGGGGTCAGAAACTCACTGCATTCTGAACAGACTTAAAAATAGTAAGGGTAGTTGATTCAGAACTTTCACTAGAAGCTTTCACAACAAAAGCTGCGTGATTCCGTCTCCCTGTGAAGTAAGCAAATCGAAAATCAGGAAATTGGAACATAAAAAAGAGACACAAACACTTATAAAACACATCAACAGGAAAAGTTATAAGTAATCAAATGAAGGGTGTAACGAGGACTTGGACATAGTCACAATCAGTCTATAGAACAGAAAGCTAGTGAAATGAAGTTGAAACTGAAATTTTGGTGGTAGAAAGTTATATTTCAAAATAACATATATGATACAACAATGAAATGAATGAATTTAAATTGGACCAAACTAGTGCAACATGCTCATGGAAGACATCAAGCCTCTTCCACCAAGTCTTCGGTCAATTTTTAATTTATAATGACAATAGACAGCTAATCTCGAAGTTCTATGCTGGTAATTTTTCAGTTCAACCTTTGCAGTTACATTATTTGGTCTGAAGAACCTTCTGGAGGATAATCCAACTATTTTTTCTTTCTTTCCCTCAATGCACATCTTTGTCATAATCAAACTCTCCACATTTTGAAACTTGCGCGACGAACTCGGCATCTAAGCAAAATTGCTCACTTTGACTGACATGATCTAGTGACCTATGAAACAGATACACTTCCAGAGGATACTTGACAGAAACTTTCATATACTCCTACTTGCACCAAATCAATTTTCACTTATATTTTTTAACTTTTATGCTAATATAGCTGAAAACATCACAATAATTAGATAAATTGTAGCTTTTCATCATGCTGACAATGATTCAGGCTAACTTTTAAAAAAATATTTGTTTTAATTTAAAATTTGTGCTTCCATGTTGACCAACATTAATTTTATATGTTGTACCATAGTATGTGCTACAATTTTTAAAATTTCTATATACTCCTCAATCCTCATACCAGTGCTTCCTAGCTAACTAGGCTTAAAAAATATAAGTATTTAAACAAAAACCCAAGGTTTTAATTCTGGGTCCAATAAGTTAAGGTTTTGGGATTTTCCGAAACCGTATTAGTGACCACAATTATGGATTGCATCGACCACATATACCTGCAATTGTCCGAAACCATAGTCACCTAATACATAGTTCTCTTTTGGTACGGGTGTAGGTACGTAGTATGCGGGGTACTTCACCCTGTTCAACACCGGTATGCTAGGGGTATATTCAGTAGGGTTTCTATAGCTCTCTACATAGTAGTTTCTAGTGTTTCTTCTTGTAGGTTTGAATCAACACTATAGGAGATATACCTCAGTATAAAAAAATTTCTTGTTTGTTGTAACTCATTCATGTGAGTACGCGTACATTACCAATTATTCTTCTTTTCATTTACCTAAATTGTAGGAAAAAATCCGGTGCGTTCCTTAAAGGGAATCAGTTCGCAAAAGAACTACGAATTGGTACCAGAGAACCAATTCATAGTTACTTACAATTGTGTTTCAATGTCTGAAACTTGACCACTATTCAAAACCTTGGTAACACACAATGAAATAATAAGAAAAAGAAAAAACAATAAAGGAATTGGTTACCTGAAAGAAGAGAAAGATGGGAATGCTGGAAATTCCCTGTGTGTGATTTTGCAGCATGGAGTAGCAATGGTGTTGATAAGCTTGCTACAATGGAAGCCATTTATTTACACCTCCAAAATTCTGTAAAAAAAATATAATTTTATTATAAAAAAGAACAAATTTGAGTTTATAGTTTCATCATAATCATGAATGAAAAGAAAGATATTAAGAGAGAGAAAGATGAAAGAGGTTAACCTTGTATTGGAATGTTGTGTGTTGTGATAAGGATGAGTGAGAGCCACACACAATACACAATCACATTACCAAAACCCTTCCAATAACCCATTTCTCTCTCTCTTAATTACTGAAAAGACTAAACAAAAAAAAATTAGTCTATTTTTTTTACAACTTCACTCCCTCGGTCAAAAATTCAATTATTGTAAACGACATTTATTAGAATGATAAAAAAGCAGACATATATATAGAAAGGATTAGTTCAAAAAAATGAGAGAATACCAAAAAAAATTACTCAAAGAGGATAAAAAATAAAATGTGTATGTTGTGTTGTAAAATGTATCACTAATAATATATAAATGAGTTTAATATATGTGCACTTTTAGTATAAAGTTTTTACACCGACAACATATCATCTCTTATTGATTTAGATTACTTTTATTTGATAGTCAATAACACCTAATATGGAAATGGTAGATAATGTATTGATAGAGTAGAAAATAGTTACAGAGTGTCAGTGTATATATATTAATTTATTGATTGCGTTATTATGTGAAAAACTATATATTACATAATATTAAACTCTTAGCCCGAATCTGGTTTAATGTTAAATAATAAATTTTTAAAGTTTGTATCATATTTCAAATTTAATAATAATATATAACAAAATTAAGCCACTAATAGTAAATTTACGATAGGCATTAATGTAATAATATGTATTATAGTATTGGAGATAGAACTAAATGTTAAATATTTAATTTATATGAGTGATATTTAATTGGGAGGAACAATCACACTCTCCACAAAGAATTATTTCTTGACCATGATAGGACTTAAGGAGAAGAGAGCCAAACCTAAAAGATTAGTTTATCATGTGGGGAGCATTATGACTTAAGTAACATATTGAATTTATTATTCTACTCAATGTGAGACTTATAAAAAACCCAACAATATCCCTAAAGTATCATTTTCCAAGATTTAGAACTAGATAAGGTTATCTATATTCAAGCCACTTCTCTCCACATAAATGAATTCTCAAATATGCCCAACAAACTATAGGTTGCTACGTGGCAATATGAGATCCAATAACTAATCAAAAAACTATAGCAAATATGAGCCATTGAACATTTAATACAAAAGATATTCATAGAACTAAACATAGTCACAAGTTAATATCATACATAGAATGGCTTCTTTTGCAACCTTAGCTGTTGTTCAACCAGCTTTGGTTAATGGTCTTGCTGGAAGTTCCCTTCATGGAAATAAGCTCACTTTCAAGTCATCTCACAAGAGTATTAAATCGAAGAATTTCAGGTACCACGCATTTGCAAAATGTCACTTATGATTTATACTTTGTACACATTCATTGAATTTGCTCATTAAAGTTAATATCTTGTATTTGATCTAATTTATCATGCTGGATAAAAGTGCGACCCAGTGTACGAGACTTCCAAGACTTCCACTTAGTAGTGTTTAGGGAGTGTAGATGTATACAGCCTTATCTTATAAGAAAGGTTGTTTATATGATTTGAATTTGTGACTTCATGGTCACTAAGCAACAATCTTACTGTTGCGTCAAACTTATCCTATGGATTTAACATGATATTGTGAAATAATAATAATGAAAAGAAATTGACAAATCATGTATTGCATAAATTGTCATTCTCTAAAGTTTGTGTCCTTGAGAATGCATGAGTTTATTAGATGGAGGGTTATCTCTATTGGTGGAGGATACTTATAAGTTGTCATATCAGACCACATAAGTAACTGAGTTTAGGGTATCAATCCTTATTATGTGTATGAAAAATGCTTTGTTAGTTGATACTTTGGGTCATACAACACTAATACACCGGATCCTATTAGAAATCCGTACGAGCGAGATTAGTATTAGGATGACTGACCTCCTGGAAAGTTCTCGTGTTACACTTTTTTTTAGATTAATGTTTTGTTAATGAACATGATTTACGATAGAGCATTAAGGTGTTATTCCATTCATATAGCTGATCCCAACTAGTGGGATAAAGGTTCGGTTGTTGTTATTGTTGGTAGATACTCTATGCTTAGCTATGGGATACCCCATTGATACAAGCAAAATAATAACTATGAACTTTTTTGTATATGAGAGATTAGACTCACAGCCACAACTATATGATGTGAAGATACTTTAGGTAAAAATAATACAACATAAATGTCATGCACATAATATATTCTTATTGCTAATAATAACTATGAACTTTTTTGTATGGTTTCACTAGTTACATTCCAAAACAAAATTTTATTTCTCTCTTATAGGAGTATGTATATTAAAATCTGTATTTGAATATGCTAAAAGAGTATAATTTAACATAACAGGAGTGGTGCTGTGGTAGCAAAATATGGTGACAAGAGTGTGTACTTTGATTTGGAGGATATAGGCAACACTACAGGGCAATGGGACTTGTATGGTTCAGATGCACCTTCACCCTACAACCCTCTTCAGGTTCGTCTCGATTCTTTGTGTTCTTCGTCTTCGTGTTCTTCGTCTTCGTCGATGAAAAATTAAACATGGAAAGTTAATTAGCAGATGATTAGGAAGACGTAGTTGTGCTTGTGCAGACATATTTGTTACCCCTTTGATAAATATACATATATTGGTTTAAACTTTAAGTTGAGTGCATTATTAACACTTCCAGAACTAGATATACAAAGATGGTATATAACAATGATGTATAACTGATATGTTCTAACATGAGCATATAAAATAGAAAACAAAAATGGATACATTGTTATGTGTGGCCCAATCTTTTAAATTGTGATTATGGTTGCAACTGTGATTGTAATTATTGTGGTATGGTCATTGGGATCGTTATGATATAGATTGTGATCGTTGTGGTGTGAATTATTTTATGAGTAAAACAATATTTGTAAGATGCGGTATGACGTTGCCTGATGCGGTTGCATTGCAGTTCAATACGGTCACATTATTGTGATGTGGTTGTGGCGGTTACTACGGCTGCAATTTGAATCATTGGTGTGGCCTGAATTTTATCGTTTTCTAGATAACTTAGTTTTTTTTGTATAACCAAGGGTATTCTCACCCAACAAGTATCACTTTCAGGAATCAAACATTTATTTTTTTTGCATATCTGAAGATCCACTAGGGTCTTACATTATTAGACAAACGTCTTGTTGATCAAGATAACTAGTTTATAAACACATAAAATCATAAACTATATAACTATTGGCATTGATATGAAATTGCAGAGCAAGTTCTTTGAGACATTTGCTGGTCCATTCACAAAAAGAGGATTATTGCTCAAGTTTCTGATCCTAGGTGGTGGTTCCACCCTTGCATATTACAGTGCCACAGCTTCAGGTGACATTCTACCTATCAAGAGGGGTCCACAACTTCCACCAAAGCTCGGTCCACGTGGCAAGATTTAATTGGCTATCAAAATCCAATGTGCTTAGAACTTTGTTTTATCTTTTGCATAATGTGTAAGTAAGACTATAGCCTAAAGTTCAATGATGTTTATGTCAATTCTAATTGAATGGTATTGCTTTAATTTTCAATTGAAGCAAAGACAAATTAGAATGTACTATTTGATTGGAATGTTGGGTTTTCACATCTCAAGTATATGTTTAATCTTGAGAGCCTAAATTACCTCTTAATTCTCCAAAATTACTTGGGTCTTTTTTGGCACATTCTATAATAAGCTATTATAAAAACTATTTTTTTTCACAAAATTTAAGAATTTTTATCAAGTATGGCATGTCCACATATTTATAAATAACTTCAGTTTTCACTTAATTACACTTGATTCTTTTGTTTTAATTCATATATTTTTTTTGATAAGTAAAGAAATCCAATAAAAAACACAAGGGGTGTCAACCCAAATACAATCCCACGTTTTGATTCATATATTACCTTAACCTATGTTGATGCTTGTGATTTCATTACATTTACCTCACTAAAGGTGATATCAAATTTATATTGATATAACTTTTATGTTGGATATAATTTAGTCAAATTTGGATATTGATATAATATCTCGATAATTAATGTTTTTTTTGTATTATAATATTATCTATGGTATATCAATATAATTTACTATTTTGAGTATCGAGTATTACCTTATATCTAAACGATAACCTATAATTTCAACCGATAGATCATAGACCAAATATAATTATCCAGTAATTTACTATCTAATTAGAGCAAAAGGCATGAAATCTATCAATTCATCCAAAAACACCTTTTGTGCATTCCTATGTAAAAAGATGATCAAAGAATAATAATCAAGTCTCAAACAAGGCATCTATGAGTGTCTAGTTATGGTTTTAGTGTCTGTTTGTGAGTTGACTTTTGGAAGGAAATCGAGAGAAAGAAAAAGCTTGAGAGTCATTTTACAAATATATTTTATGACTTTTAAGTCTTCCTTTTCCATCTATTATCTTCTAGAAATCAACTCGCAAACATACTCTTAAAAACCAAGATTTTCACCCCATTTCTCTTTCTTTCTTCTCCCCTCTCCCCTCTCCCCTCTCCCTTCTTTAGCAAATGTTCATCAATTCTCATATTGAACAAGGTCTTATTAACATTTCATTTTTGGCTTATTGGCTCCATGTTGAATTTCTAACACCTCCCAAATTCTCAACATATGAAACCTTCTCAGTTGGTATATTTGCCAACTTTTCAGTCTTTCCAACACCAAACTCATTTTCCAATTCATTTGGAATTGCATGAGTGTCCTTCTTCATGTCTGAATCACCATGTTCACCAAGCCAACCCATAAAATCTGATAGTGTCATTGAACCTGCTGGTATTTCTTCTAAACCACCCATGTCTGATACTACATCTTCTCTAAGAGTTAGAGGCCTATCTGATTTTGAAGTTGAGTTTTTCATAGCACCTCTTTTACCTAGTTGTGATGGATTTTGAGTTTGGTAATCAGCATTTAGAACATCTTCTATTCTTGACAATACTGTATAGGCCAAACTTTCCAATATTCTTGAATAGCTTTCAAGAACAGCTTGTCCCACATCCTATCATCATAAGATACCCTTAATTATATTAATCAATACCCTCAAAGAAATGAACAATAAATTTCTATAGTATAAAAACTCATGAACTTTGCTAGAGAAAAAAATGTTGAGTAAATACCCATTTTAGTCCTTATATTTTTCGACCTTAAGAGTTTAGTCTTTCAGAAAAGAAAAGACCTAAAATGGTCCAAAAAATTTCAAATGTGGGTCAAATTAGTTCATACCAAGTGTTATAAAGCATGTTAAAAATGACTAATTTGACCTACGTTTGAAATTTTTTGAACCATTTTAGGTCGTTTCTTTATTTTTAATGACTAAACTGATAAAGTCAAAAAATACGAAGGACTAAAATGGGTATTTACTCAAAAATGTATTGTGATTGATATCTTATGAACAACTTTGATTATTATAATGCATAGTACTTAACTTTGTTTGGTGCAAAGTTGAGTAGTGTGGATTGGTTGCAATATTGCAATTGAAAAGATGCAAAAAAAAAATGATAGAAAATGAAGCTAAAAATATGATATAGTCTAACCATATTGAACTGGATTTTGCTTATATCTAATGCAGATTGAGGGATTCCAGGGAAACGATGCTTTAAGAGGTGAAGAATAGTTTCTGCTCTTTCTTCAAACAATTCTCTTTTTTCCATACTCACAGCAGAACCCCAAGCTGATTTTGAATCTTTTTGGTTCATCTTTCGCCTCCAAATCACGATCGATGCTTCGATTTTATTCTTCAGATCTAGAATTTTGTGCTCTGATGATAAGTCCATGGTGCATAATAATTGGTCAGGATCAAAAAATTCATCTGTAATACTCCGATAGATTAAGTCCCCTAAACTTGCTCTTCCATTCTGTAAAAGATGAAACAAAACCCTAATTTTATATTCAAATGTTTTTTGAACAACCCTTTTCAACAACTTTAATTAAACTTTGATCTTTATGATGCAGAATATACCACAATGTATTATATATGGTTTGGTCATATACATAGCAATGTTGAAATTTATATGGGGAATAAAAACATGTTCGACTAATAATCTGTTAGGAGTCAAGTAGAATAGTAAACTCAATCTGGTACTTAAGCTATGAAGTTTTCCCACTTAATAAACACTATAGTCTTTTATCAATATAACTTTCAAGCGAAAAAAGGGTTTTTTTTATGCTTACCTTAGGTAAGGATTCAATATAGCTTTCAGGAATTTCCATTTCTGATAGAGTTTGAGCATTTATAGCCATGGCTGCTTTAAGAACTTGAGTCACACAATCTTTTTGATATTGTAGAAACTTTCTTGCCACATCTGATAAACCTTCTTCAGGAACCTTAGGTGTTGGTAACCACCACTTATCATCATTTTTATTGTTTGTATCTGCATCACCTTCTTCTTTTTTTACATAATAGAATTCACTTTGGCCTTTGAAGTTATCTAAACAATCCTGTTCATCATCAACAATTGTATGAGATAACTAGCAAACTTGTTTGAAAACTTAACCAAAATCAGTGTTCAAAGAACACTCATACAAAATAATGTACATGTTTATCTAAAAAGGGAACATGCAATCATACATTAAGCATTGTATCAAGCTTTCTCAAGGCAGGAATATTCATATGGAGATCTCTTCTTTGTCTTGTTGTCATAATCTATTCAACCAAAGATGAATTTCAATCATTTAAAAATCATGGTATAAAGAGAATGAGAGAAAGAAAAAAGGGTATAAAAAAGTTTTACCTCCATGCTTGAACCATCCTTTGATTTTTGTTGTGATGGAACCATTTCAACAATGTAATCTGTGACTGATAGAAGCCAATCAATTTCTTTTCTCCATCTTGCTTTTCTTTCTGGTGGCATTGGCTCTAAGCGCCTTTGTTCGCCAAAAATAGCAGCTACATTATCAGCAACAAAATAATGAGAGACTCACAATGATAAACAACCTAGTACTAGGAACAATTAACATAGTATTTGTTTTAGTCGATTGTAATTTTAACGAGAGTTATGTAGTTGGTTTCTAACCGAAAATCGGGTCGCGACAATGAAGGATAAAAAGGGAAGCAAGAGATTATTAACATATATACCAGCAAGGTTTGTGAATGCATTTGACAAAGCCAAAGCTGATGAAACACCTTTTCCTCCACCAGACATATCTTCACCTAATAGAAGTTTTGCAAATCTCTCCTTCATCTGTTCCAATTCTGAATTAAGCTCAACCATAAATAATAAGGTCATAGACAAATCGAATATTGCAAAATTATATACACATGGTTAAAGAATATATATATATATATAACACATTTATTGAAAAAAATTGTTCTAAATCAACATGCATGTTGTAAATGATAGATGAAGAAAATTGGTTGGTCATGTTATTTATCCATTTTATTTTGTATGAAACAATGTCAATAGTTATATAATATAAAACCATGCATGTAATTGAATCAAAGTAAAATATATTCCAATCTAAATAACATAATTACATAAAAGGCTATAAAAACATATGATTACATAAATGTTTACCTTGTAATAATTTATCATTGGCTTCTTTGGCTGCAATTTCCTCCTTGCTTATTATTCTTGGCTTTGAACCCTTATCAGAATTCGGTAAAGGTTTTGATCCTTGATTTCTAGAGGATGATGACACTGCATCTTCTTCTGAAGGATTTTCTAATTTTGCAGCACTTTCAATGCTCAAACTCTTTGCATGTCTTCCTCCTGTGTTATCAAACATCCCTTTGAAATTGAATAGTTTGGACCTATAACTATCCTGATCTTGTTCTAGTGCCCTAACCATTTTTTATTTTCTCTTTTATATATATATATATGTGTGTGTATATATATATATATATATATTTAAATGAAGATATTGTCAAGGGATGAAGAAGGAAGAACAAAACAAGGAGTTTTCCAAAACCTTATAGGGAAAAGAAGAAGAAAGTTTGTGACTTATGTAAAAAGGGATAGAGAGAGAGGAAAAGGTAGAGTTGTAAATGAAATGGAACATGTTTTTTTAGGAGTTTGAGAGTTTGTCAAAGGTTGGAGGTGGTTTTGTTAGTTTGTTTTCTTTTTTAAGCTAAGTTCATTAAATATGGGGTCAATTTTGCCAAAAAAATAGATGGGTCTTAGAGCATTTGTGTAACAAAATTTGTATTATTATTTGGGAAATGTTGGGTACAAAAACAAATCTTAACAACATAAGTGTTATATACATATATAGTGGGTTTATATATAATATGAAGTATCAATAGAGTAGTTATATTGGAATCATAATCATCTCTCTCAAAAAATTCATGTCTTCATCTTCCTAGTCAATCATACTTTATAAAATAATATAAAAATATTAATATATGTTTTTATATGATTTTTCTTTTTAATGAAATGAGGCTTTCTAATTAGGTGAGGACAAGAATGGAGACAAGCAATCCCAATTTGTTATATTGGGTGGACATCTGCTGTCCCAAAACAGTGTACCACTCCATGTGTTACTGTCTGTGATTGGTTAGAAAAATAATTAATTATTAAAATTTGAAACAAATATGTCTACTTTTTTTAAGCAAATATGTTACATTTGACTTTTTTTGTATTATCAAAAAATCTACTCCAATTGAACTAGTTTACAATTCAAATAAAATTATTTCTCATGAATCATATTTTATAGTTTGGATAAAAAATTATTATGATAGAGTTATTATTATTAATATTTGCGAAGGGAGGAATCTGTTTTGGTAACAAAGTTTAGGAAGAAATTGGAATGTTTAGCTTGTAATTTGAAGGTAAAAGATAACTAAATATTGGGGGAAATAGTGATGTATGCAATGATATTTTCATTGCAAAATGTTATTTTCATAAGTAATATTAAATAATTTTTAGTTATCTTTAAATTTTTAGATGATTTTTTTATATCCATATAAAGATGAAGGATGAATAATAAATGAAGATTGAAAAATATAATTCATCGTAAGAAAAATCTGATAACTTCAACTGAGTGGTTTTTTAAAGTAAAAATAGTTTTGTGCTTGCTAAAATGTTTTTCTTTATGAAAAACTAGATTTTCCTCTCTTGTTATGATTCACCTCCACTTTCATGGGAAGATTATCAACTACCATAAAATTCCCATTATCATTGTGGTTTCTGATAATAACTGAGTTGGATATTGCCAAGCTTTTCAGCAACTTAAAGTGAAGATATATATTTAATATTTGTCAAGAGAGACCGTCTAAAAAAAATTAATCCATTATTCACTAAATGATAAATAATCTTGGTTATACAAAAAAAATATATATATATATTCAGTTACGATCCTTTCATTGTACGTTCCTTTATAATAATCCTCCTTTTTAAACAAATAATGTTTGTATTTGAATATTATTCTCGAAGTTTAAGATAATATTAATTGTTTTTTGTCAATTATAATTTTATCTTTATAATTCTGGATAATATTAAAATAATAGTAGAGTAAGTATGAAGATAAATTATGAATAGTATAATTGGAAAAGTAATAACAATTTTGTTAAGAACAAAAAAAGATTTAGTTGATTTGTATAAAACAACTTAGAATATTACTTTTAAAGGAAGTAAAGAAAAAATAATTAATTAGTTTGCTTCAAGTTTATAGTTGTTTTTCTTTTTTTATTAACTTAAAGTTGGTATTATAATCTTAGTTATTTTAACACAAACAAACTGTGCGTATTAAGTTATGTAATCATAAATTGTTTATAGAGAGAATAAATTCTTAATTATAAGGTTTCACAATAATATAATTATAACTTGTTTATAAAATCACGTTTCTGTGTTGTGTTTCTTATTCATCAAAGCTGAATCAATATATAGAAAGGTGCTTACTATTTCTCGCCAAAAGAATCAATTATAATTACAGCCCTAATATGCTATAATATCTCATAATAATCATACAACTATACAAATCAAAATTGATTATTATTGCCTTATATGGAAAATTTGATTGTTGTTGCCTTATATGGCTAATAATGGCTGATACCCACAAGACAGTTTCAAATGCCCAACTTGTCGAGGAAGAATTGAAACTCTGAATTTCCTAATGCCTTTGTGAAAATATTTGCAAGTTTTTTTTAGGCAAAGGTGCAACTACACCAAGAATATATTGATGAAGGGCATTGTTACAAGAAGTTCAAGTATTGAACCTATAACTAGGAAGTTGATTCCTATTGCGAAAATAGTCTAAGGCAATAAAAGTAGGCGTAGAATTCCAGCAAGAACTAGTTTTTGTGTTGATGCCATAATTAGCTAATTTATCAGCACAAGAGTTACCTTCTCTATAAATATGAGAAACCATACAATCCATATCTACCATTGTAGCTTTGCACTTTAGCCAATTGTTGAGCAGCTTCCAAGGAGGATTATGTTTACCTTTAAAGATATCAACCACCAAAGATGAATCATATTCCAACCAAAGCTTCATCCAACCCTTAGATTTAGCAAAGTGGATTGCTGAAATGGCAGCCTTCAGCTTAGCAAAGATAGCCTCTTGAATTCCATAGAAATCAGCAGTGCAGGCCAGACACTACCCACTGCTATCCCTGAAGATTGCCCCTCCTCCAACAGAGCCAGGGTGACCTCTTGCTGCTCCATCAGAATTGATTTTGACCCTATGCCTCATTGGGGGATACCAAACAACTTCCAAGATTGAAGGAGCCTTAGGAAGGATGATTGTAGTCTTGAAATATTTGATGATACTAAGATCATTCAGAGAAGGTTTCCCTACTACTTTGGATGAGATACCAGAAAGAGAAGTAGCCATTCTGATTCTGTTTATAACATATCCCAGGCTTTGGTGTTTGTTTTCAAACCGCAATTGATTCCTGCACCACCAGATTGTGCCTACTGCATGAATAATGCAAGCCATAAACAAATCCTTTACTTGGTCATTCCAATGATTTTTAGCTGCCTGCAGGATTGGCTTGATAGAGGAGATGTTTAGAGTTAAATTGAAAATACCATTTATCCAATTCCAGATGTGAATGGCCAATGGATAGTTGAAAAAGAGATGTGAAGATGTTTCAGAATGAGCTCTGCACAGATTGCATATTGAAACCATGTTGTATCCTCTTCTTTGCACGTTTTCATCACAAGGCATTTTGTTGTTGATTAATCTCCAAGTAATAAAAGATTGAGATGGAGGTATTGCTTTAGACCAAATTTTGGAGAACCAGATTTGATTACTGGATGTAGGGGCAAGTGAGTTGTAAGCCAATTTTAAAGTAAGCAATCCATCAGAGGATTTATCCCACCAGAGCAGGTCTTTCCCACTAGAGAAATCAATGGCTGCAATTTTATCAATCAGAGAAGTAGAATGGTCCACCAACACTTTCGGGATAGACCAGGTAGAATTTTGGATGAAGTCACAAATATTTGCCTTTAAGAGCCCCTGCAAATTTTGAGGAATGCTTAGAAGCTCCACCAAAGGTGTACCAAGCCAGTTATCCTTCCAGAAACTGATGTTTTTCCCATTTCCTATAATCCAAGTGGAGTTCTGCATGGCAGCATGCCAATTTAACTTAATTCCTGGCCAAATTGAGGACTTGAAATATCTATTAGTGTAGCTATTATGAAGGCCAAATCTGGTCCTGCACAGGACAGCCCATTCCCTGGTGGACTGCCTCATTTCCCATACAAGCTTAGTGGGAGCAGCCTGATTTAGCTTCTTTAGAGATCTAATGCCAAGACCACCATCCTTAGTTGGAGTACACAGTTGATACCAAGAAACAGTGACCATTTTCTTAGTGTTTATGTCCCCTGACCAAATAAAGTTTCTTATAGAGGAGTCTAAGCTCTTGATCGATTGAGAAGGCCAGGAATAGATATGAAAGCTATAGATTAGCATACTAGTAACCACTGACTTGACCAGCTCCACTCTGCCCATGATGGATAAGGAGTGACCTTTCCACTTGGAAAGCTTACCAAGAATTCTGTCAGCAATAGGCTGCAAATGAATCCTTCTAGGCTTCCCTTTGAAAAGAGGAACCCCCAAGTAGGTGAAAGGAAGAGAACCAGCATGGAAACCTAGATGGGAAGAAATGATAGCAGCTTTCCTAGGAGTAGCATTGGAGTAAAATTTGCACTTGCTTGGGCTTATGAATTGGCCTGAAGCTTGACAATAGTCATCAAGTAATTGTCTCAAATGAAGCAATTCTCTCTTGGTCCCTTTGCAAAATATAAGGATATTATCAGCATACAAAACATGGTTGGGAGTGGTAATGCCATTTGGACCAGAAATGGTGCTAAGCTTTTTAGAAACCACTAGGCTAGTTATTCCCCTACTCAACACATCTTCAGCTAAGCAAAAAAGCAAAGGGGAAAGAGGGTCCCCCTGCCTCACCCCCCCTAGAGCACTTAAAGAAGCCAACATTTTGGCCATTAACATTGATTGAAAGTCTAGCTGAGTGGAGGATGATATTAACCGAATTGATGAATTTATCATGAAAACCAAAAGCCTAAAGTGTTTGCAGCAAGAATTCCCAATCCATTGTATCAAATGCTTTCCTAACATCCAACTTGATTGCTAAATTCCCACTAAAGCTTTTATGATCTAGAAGGTTGATAGCTTCAGAAGCAGTGCATATACACTCAGCAATGCTTCTATCTCTTATAAAACCTTTTTGCTCAGGAGATATAATCCTAGAGGCAATGTGAGACAGTCTATCAGCTAAAACCTTAGTGATGATCTTGAAGTGGAAGTTTGCAAGGGCAATTGGCCTAAAGTCTTGAATTTTGTCAGCAGTGGAAGACTTAGGGATCAGAATCACATTGTTAGAGTTCATGTTAGGCAGAAGCCAACTCTGAGCAAAGAATTGCTGGACAGAGGCACTAACATCCTTACTCACTATGCTCCAATAGCTTTGATAGAAATTTCCTCCAAAACCATCAGGGCCAGGGGCCCCATCCCCATTGAGAGAAAAAACTGCAGATCTTATCTCCTCATCAGAAGGTAAGCTAATAAGGTCATTGTTTTCTTTGTGGAGCACCATTTGAGGGATGACTCTCTGAACCAAAAGATTAGGATTGAGCTCATTAGGGGTGGCAAACAGATTGGTAAAGTATTCCAGAGTATGAGTTGCTAATTCATCCTGATTTGATATGATTCTTTCCCCATCTTTGAGCATTGTCATGGATTTAGAAACCTGCCTGATTTTAGTGATTTTGTGAAAGAAATTGGTGTTTCTGTCACCATTCATATGCCAGTTGATTCTGGATTTCTCTTTCCAAAAATCCTCCTCCATGCTTAAAACTTTCAGCAAATTAAGCTGAGCAATGCCATCTTGATCAAGTAACTCCTCACTGGGACCATCAATGTTGATACAAGATTGAATTTGCTCCACATGAGACAAAGCTTCTTGAACTTTTAAATGTATGTTGCCAAAAATAGTCCAGTTCCAAAGTTTAAGCTTAGCCTTAATCTTTTTCAGCTTCTCAGCCACAATGAACATTGGACAACCAACAATTTCTTCTTTCCAGACTTCCTGAATCACTCTTAGGCAATCAGGGTGCTTCATCCACATTTTCTGGAATCTGAAATGAGGAGTTCTTTTAGACATAGAGGAGCTAGAGCAAAGGAGAATAGGGTGGTGATCTGAAGATATCCTTGGAAGAGTGCAGCAATTAACTGAATTCCAAGTTGATAGCCATTCTTCATTACATAAACTCATATCTAATCTTTTTTCTGTAAGGGCAGAGCCTCTTCTTTTGTTTGACCAAGTGTATAGAGCTCCTTTAGTCTCTAAGTGGACCAGATTTGCTTCCTCAGTGAAGGATAGGAATTCTCTAGAAGGAGTAGAACAGGGCAGTCTAGACCCTCTGCATTCATTAGCCCCCCTCACCACATTGAAATCCCCTATACAATTCCAAGGACCAATTGTTTGCCTCATCACTGTGATGATATCATCCCACATACCTCACCTCTGAATGTAATGAGTATGAGCATAGACCGCACACAAGTGCACAGTTTTATTTTCCATTGTTAAAGAGACAGCAATGTATTGGTTTGATGAAGCAATGATATCAGGGTTTAAGTTTTTGTTGCATAGACCCCATAGATTAGGCATCAGAGAACCTCTATTATTGTGTGCAAAAAACTTAAGGTTTAAACCATCCCAGAAGAGATTATTCACATCTTCCTTAGCAATCATAGGCTCAGCAATGAAAACTAGATCAGGTTTATTAGCAAGACACATGTTTTTCAAAACTAACTTAGTTTTAGGATTACCTAGACCCCTCCAATTCCAGTAGAGGATTATCATTGAGCACTGTTGAGATAGCCCCCTTTACGGGTATAGTGAATTTTCTCTGATTGAGTCCTCTTTTTCATTCTCGTTTTATGAGATTTTGATAACACTGAGGTGAAGGATCCTTCTTCTATAGGATCATCTGGGTCATCCTCAACCCACAATCTTCCAACTATCCTCATGTCTTGAATTACTGCCTGATTTTCAATTTCTTCCTCATGTTGTATATTGATATGCATTTGGTTGTCTGCTTTAGGAGTTTGAGCCAAAGAGTCTTCCACTCTGGATCTATCCACATTCTCCTCCTCTATGTCAACATCCAGAACAGGGGAAAGAGTTAACCTTTCCAAGTTATCCAAATTGACATCTCTATTATCTACTTCCAGGTCAATTATCAATTCAGGTGCCTTCTCCACATGTGGATCTTTTGCAGCTGTGCTATTCTTCTTGACTTTGACAGTTTCATCTGGGATCTCTTTTCTACTAATTCTTCTGCAATTAGAAATCATATGCCCTATTGCTTCACAACCTGTGCAAAACTCAGGCAGATTCTCATATTCCAAGTTGACAAAGAAAGCAAATCCCTCACGTTCCACCAATATTTGGTTTGGAAGTTGAGATTTCAGGTTGACTTCAACTAGAACCTTAGCAAAGTGTCCATAAGTTCTATTATTTGTTGCATCATCTAGAGAAATTGGAGTACCTATGCCCCCAGCTATTGAGAAAATGATCCTCGGGCTCCAATATTCTTGGGGAAGCCCTTGGATTTTAACCCAACACTGGGTGTGAGATTGCTTCTGCATAGAAGGATTGAAATCTTGGGACCATAAGAAAAGCCTTAAGAACCCTGGGTTTAGGTGCCACGACCCAATGGAGCAGACACTCCTCATATCATCAACTGAGGAGAAAGAGAACTCATAGAAACCTCTACCGAGGGAGATGACATTCCATTTACCTATCATGCTCCACATTGAACATAGTTTGGCCTTCAGATCTGTAAATCTAATTGGGGAATCTCCTTTGGAGAGGATGAACCTCCCATGAAGATGGTTTTTGCACCTTTGAAGACCAGCTTGGTATTCCTCTTCTGGGATTTTGATTGCAATAACATCACCCTTTATACAGGGTTGAGGAAGTTGGGACACTGCAATGCTGCAGGAGTTCTTCAAGGCTTGAGCAAATGATTTTTTCACCATTGGAGGAGCTTTCTGAGTTTGAACATTGTCTTGCAGAGAAGGCTCTGCAAGAAATGCCCATGGAACATAAGATTCGTTGTTCATGATTTCACCTGAGAATGGCCACTGATGATGTTGAGGTTTCCACGAAAGTTGGAGAGGTTTCCACGGAAGTTGGAGATTTGTTCCAAGAAGTTTGGAAAAAGTTAAAACAGAGCACCCATCATCAAAAAATATTGTTCATTATCATATGATCAAAAGTCATTCATAAGTGAGTATGAATAGTGTGAAGAATATCTTTGCTCCTGACCTTGGCAAGGTTTTGATGAAGACACCAACATCACCAAAAAGAAGAAAAGGAAGAATACTTATGAAGACAAAGAAGATTAAAGCTTCAAAAAAATTAGAATAAGTCTCTATAGGTACTTCTATCCTAAAACTCTTAAATATACAAAGTTGTAATGCTCAAACTATTTTTTAAAGAAAGTTGAAACACTTTAAAATACTTAAAACAATTTTCAACATGGTGTGTAATGGGTTACTTCATCTAAGTAACAAGTTACGTGTGTTGAAAAAGAGTTATCCAACTTAAAACTGTTCAGAGTAATCCATTACTGCATTTGAGTAACAGATTACCAGTTTTACAAAAGTTGAGTAACCGATTACCCAAATGGTGTAATCGATTACTCTAATTCATTTTTAAAAGAACAGTG
>NC_032013.1:11668648-11800236 GCF_001865875.1 Lupinus angustifolius | reverse complement strand
TTCAAAATGAAATGGTTTCACTCCAAACAAAATCTCTTCACTCCAAACAACTCTTACACTTTCAGAAAGGCACCTTGGGTGTTTGGAAAGCCTATATAAACTCTAAACTCTAACAACATAAACACACAACTTTCATACAACTCTCATAAATTCTCTCACTGTTTTTCTGCACTTTTGCACTAAACTCTTAAATTTTCAATAGAGAATTTATTCTGAGTAATTGCTTCAAAAGTTTACACAAGTATATTGAGCATTATTACTAAGCATATAAAGAGAGTTGATTGGATTGCAAGTGATATAATATTTCATACTTGTAAAGGCAATCCAAAGTCATTGTTGTAATTCTTCATTCATTGCAAACAATCTTTCTTTCACAAGGGTGTGAATAGAAAGGGGATAGAGTGACTTGGAAAGTGTTTTTCCAAGGTATAAATATTAGTGAGTGTGTAAGGTACAGAGAGATTTCGGGGTGAGATATTGTAATTACAATTCTTAATATTTAGTGGGAAATCTCTTGTGTTGCAAGAGTACTGGACGTAGCCTTCGGTGGACAAGAAGGTGAACCAGTATAAAATACTTGTGTACTCTCCTTTCCCTTTCCTCTTTACTTTATACTTGTTTATTTTTCTGCAATATTATTCGCTGCACCTTAATTCTTACATTTTGCAGAAAAAGTTTCTAAAACTTTAAGTCAACTAATTCACCCCCCTCTTAGTTGCAATCCTGTTCTTACAAATAGGAACATAGGTTGGTCGAATATTGTCTTTGAGAACCTCATTACGAACAAAGTGGCAGTCCACTTCAATATGTTTGGTACATTCATGGAACACAAGATTTTTGGCGATGTGCAAGGCTATTTGACTATCACAATGAAGAGTCATGGGTTTTTCATGAAAGATACCGAGATTAGTTAGGATTCCTTTTCACCATATTAACTCACAAGTAGTATTTGTCATGGACCTATATTCAACCTCAGTAGAGGAACGAGATACAATGTGTTGTTTCTTTGTTTTCCATAAAATAGGAGAGTCCCCAAGTAGAACTAGCCAACCATTGACAGACTGTCGGGTTAAAGGCAACTTACCCAATCAGAGTCACACCAACCATGGAGCTGTAAATCACAGGAACTAGCTAGAAGTATTCCTTTTCCTAAATTCCCTTTCAAAAACCAAACTACTCGAAGTGTAGCTTCCCAATGTTTTGTTTTGGGTTGGTGCATAAATTGAGATAGAGTATGGATACTGTATGATAACTTAGGACGAGTGAAACATAAGTTTATTAGACGTCCAACCAAGTGTCAATACCTCTCGAGATTAGAGAATAGTTGATTCGCAGCACGATACAATCAATGATTTTGCTCTATTGGAGTGACAACATGTTTAGCACCAAGGAGATCAACTTTAGATATAATATCAAGAGCATATTTATGCTAACTGAGAAAGATCCTAGTAGAACTTCTAGTAACTTCAATACCCAAAAAATACTTCAACACACCAAGGTCTTTCATATGAAAACACGTGTTCATGTAAAACTTAAAACGTGTGATGGCATAATGAGTATTCCCAGCAATAATCAAGTCATCAATATATACTAGGACCACAAGTTGAACTCCTTGTTGTTGCAAAGTGAACAACGAATAGTCAAGAGATGATTGTTGAAATCCATAAGCTTTGAGGGTAGAAGAGAGCTTGGCAAACCATCAACATGGATCTTGTTTTAGCCCGTAAAGTGGTTTGTGAAGCTTGCACACCATATCTGGTTGTGATGCGGCAAAACCAGGGGGCATTTTTATAAAAACTTCTTCATGAAGATCTCTGTGTAGAAACGCATTGTGTAATATTCATTCTGATGTACCCAAATACTAGAGAACTCATTGAGACCATCCTATTGACAACATCATTGGCGACATAAGTAAGGGCGTCACTACTCGTTTAAAGCTAAATGATGCCTGTTTGAACATGGCCTTCATTTCTCAAATAGAACCTTCTAAGATTGATGATGCAATCGAGGATGAACACTAGATTCTTGCTATGCAAGAATAATTGAACCAATTTGAGAGAAATGAAGTTTGAGAACTTGTTCCTAACCAGATAATAGGCATGTTATATGAACTCGTTGGGTATTCCGTAATAAATTATATGAAAATGGAACTATTGTTAGAAATAAAGCTAGACTAGTAGCACAAGGATACAATCAGGAAGAAGGTATAGATATTGATGAGACCTTCTGATGTGACCCTACCTAGGGCATACAATGAAGAGGATCTAATTGGGCTTGGAGGGCCCATGACTCGGTCCAAGAGCAAGAAGGCTCATCAATCTCTCAATCAACTCATCAAAGGAGTACTTGAAGATGCAAGGCCCAACACGGAGATCAAGCCCATCAATTGCTCCATATTCATAGAAATTCCCCAAGTTGGCCACGGCCAAGGAGGGCTTGATTAAGGCATGCTTTAGCTGATTTAATAAAGTGAGGGATTAACACCCTCACTAGTATTTAAGAACTTGATAGTTACCTATTTTACTTTGGAACTTTTATTACTTTGTATCTAAAATAAATATGGCCGAAATTACCTTATTAAATGGCCATTAGGAACTTGTAATCCAGGTTTGAATTCCTTTCCTTATGGGAGGACTTGAAGATGGCATGCAACCAGCAAGGAATTAAAGGAAATCTTTCCTTATGAAGAGCATGAAGGGGGGCGTGTAATTCCAAGGGAAATCAGCCTCAAATCAAAGAATATCACCTCCTTAATTGAGCAACATCATTATGGAAACAATTCAAAAGGTTACCAAAGAGAGAGTGCACGTGTGGCTCAAAAGAAGGAAACAAATTGAAAGTTTCCATACTTGTTCCAATTTTCAAATCAAATCAGATTAGGAACAAGTATGCCAATTAGGAAAGAATTTTCAAATGCAAACTCCTCCTTTAAAGAAGACTACACGTGAGACATTGAAGATGAATCAAGGAGGGTGAACCTTGTGCTAAAAAAGGCTGGATACATCACACAAAACAAGCTGCCATATATGGAAAGAGCAATCTGAGTGCATCAAGGGTTTTTAACACATTTCACACGTTTTTTCTTTGTTTGAATCAAGGCTTGAATGCCAAATTAATATGCTTTCAATTAGAATCAATAGGGCAACCGAATTCCCTATATGTAATGGCAAGCAAAATGAAATGAGACAATTCAGGTTTTGTTGGAAATATTCCATAGCTAGTGAGTGCATTCCTCCTAGTGTTCTTGGTTCAACCAAGCTTGTTTTCTTATCAAGATACTCATCTTGTGGCGAAAATTCCTTAAGGCTTATCAAGAATCACTTCTTGTGGCGCCTCCATCCCTCTTGTCTTCTCCATCTTCTTGTTCCCAAACTCACGGCCAAACACTCACCAAAACCACCCAAAATCCCCTCATTTCCCACGGCCAAACACCCATAAAACACTCTCACATAACCCTAATCCTCACGGCCAAAATTCCCCAAACATATCCCAAACACATTCCACAACATCACAAGTACACCAATCATCAACCAAACAACCACCAAATCCATCAAACACAATCAAAACCCCACGGCCCAAAACACAACCAAACAACATTCAAAACATCCGCAACAAATTTAATTCCAAAAGTCCCAAAAAGTAATTACCATCAAGAATGATCCAAAACAAAAACGTAATCCCCCTATAGGATTACATCAACATCTATTTGGTGGAGTTCCCAAGCTTTTGCTGCTACGGTTAGGATAGTATGCATCGTGACAATTTTATCAACTGGTGCAAATATCTCAGTGTAATTGACCCCTTCCACTTGATGATTGCCAAGGACAACCAATCTGGTTTTAAAGCGTTCAATCGTCCCATCAAAGTGATACTTAATGTGATAGACCTATTTGCATCCGAGAGCTTTCTTGTCAGGTGGCAAGTGTTGCATGGTCCAGGTGGTATTCTGTTCTAGAGCTTGGATCTCGACCTTCATGGCTTCTCTCCATCGAATATCTTTCACTGCCTCATGAAAGTAAAATGGTTCTTTTTCTACAGTAATAGCTGCAAGAAAGTGTCTATGTGGCAGAGAAAATTTATCATAGCTTATATAATGTGTTATAGGATATGGTGTACCTGAAGAATGTGATAAAGTTGGTGAACAAGTGGGAGGACTCAATTTATGAATTGTGTTTGTAACATATCCTTGCAACTGAGTACATAGATGTTTGTCACGACAACCTCGTCCTAGTGGCACATTTGGCATGATAATAGTGCCTTCTATATTAGCTTCTTAAGTATGAGGCATTTTTGGTGAGTTTGGTGGAACATTTGGCATGACAATAGCATCTTCTACATTAGCTTCGTCAATATGAGGCATGTCTGGTGAGTTTGGTGTAAAAGATATATAATTATTATATTCTTGTGTTGTAAATTTTTTGGTTAATGAGTAATCATTTCCTTACTCCCATTTTATTTCTATGGTTGAATGGGAGAGATTAATTTTTGTCTTTTTATTTTTCGTTCTCCAAAATCTTTCTTCCCATAATCTTTCATTCAAGATATAGTTTTTGAGACACAAGCAGGTTCATAAACCTACTTTTGTTGCTAGAAAAAGATCTACCTACACACAATAGTGTTGAAGTCATTTACAACCCAAGTTTCTATTTTTTATTTTTTTTCATTTAGAATTTAGAGGCTTTGGATTTGACATTTATTGAAGGGTGGTAACTTTAAGGTTAAAAAGATTTTGTTGCATGATCCATTTTTAAGGTATGGATGAATTGTGGTTTTTCCTAGTCCAAGAAAATTGGAATGCTATCATTGATTTCTCTCATTAATGTTTAAAGAGTCAAAAGTTGTTTTTCCATCACAACAATTAAGTATTTATCTAACCGGTTGAGATTGACTACAAATAACAGTTGTAATGTTATATTTAATTAACAAAACATTAATATTTAAGTCTTCCTTAATCGTTTGGCCTATAATTTTTTTTATATTTTTCCTTCTTCCTCCAGGAATTGAATTGACATTCAATTGGTCTATTCTTCTTATGAGAGATTTGCATTACTTTTCTGGAAAGCACAATGTTTTGTTTGGTTGAGAAAATAAATTGAGAAGAAATAAATATATGAGAAAGATGTGTGATTTTTTATATTGTTTGCTATCAGTAAAGGAAAAAAGAAAGAGAAGAGGGAGTGAGAAGAGAGAAATGATATTATATTTTAAAAGAAATAGATATCTTTAAAATAAAAAGTATTTGTTGAAAATAAATGATTTTAAAATGTCATATTAGTCATTGTAAACAATTCAACCCTCTATACTCAACTTTATCTCCATGTTTGGTAAGAAGGAATTTCTCTGGGTCCTATATTCATTTTACCGGTCAACCTCTTCTCTCTTCTATCAAATTTCTCTTTCTTCATCTTCTTTCCATTCTTTCTCTCTAGAACTAAATGAAGACTTAAGGTACCATTTTATCATATTTTACTCAAAAGAGTTATTCAAACTTTCTTTCTAATCTTATTTTCTATAATATATTCATTCATCCAACACAATATTCTAACATCCTACATTGACTCTATTATCTTTTTTACTTTTAGTGTCTAATATTCACATATAACAACATTATATGTCTTATAATTGTGTGGTCCTTAAGTTTTAGTGAGACATTTATAATACTTAAAGCACTCCTCATCATTTGTATGATTATGATAGACCCAAAATACTTAAAACAAAGATTTGTGATATAATATAATCCACACCAAAATTTATTCACTTATTAATCTTATATCTTATATACTTTGTCTTATCTTACTGCAAATATTATACTCTCACATAAATATGTAATAAGAAAAAGAGAATAAAATATCTTCGTATAAAGAGATAAGTTATTTCCTACGGCTACTAAAATTGTGACATTGTCCTATTTAGCTATTTTATACAAAAATATTTCTAAAACTAAACAAAACAGTACACATGTCATATTTTCATATAAAAAACAAGTCAAAGAAAAAACAATAAAACAAGGGTTAGTTGAGAGAATAATATTTGGCTTGTATCACTTTCTGAATCAATCACAATAAACGCAATTCCCAATCACGAAACCCTAATTCCTCGAACTCCAACAATGGCAGGATCCATTGGAGTACTCCTTGTAGCACAAGTCATGCCCTACCTCGAACAACAACTCAACACTCGCTACCAACTCTTCCGAATCTGGGACTATCCTCAAACAACCCACCTTTTCGCCAACCACGCCGCCACAATCCGCGCGGTGGTGGGTGGCGCTAACGGCGGCGCCGACGCGGAGCTGATCGACGCTCTGCCGAAGCTGGAGATCGTTTCGACATTCAGCGTGGGAATGGATAAGATTGATTTGGAAAAGTGTAAGGAGAAAGGGATCAGAGTGTGTAATACTCCTGATGTGTTGACTGATGAGGTTGCTGATTTGAGTATTGGGTTGATTCTTGCGGTTTTGAGGAGGATTTGTGATTGTGATCGTTTTGTTAGGAGTGGGAATTGGAAACTGGGAGATTATAAATTAACCACTAAGGTATGTAATACTCAACATTCTGTTTTGCACAATTGTGTTGTTCCAATTGTAAATTTTTATATATAACCCAGTGTTTTAAATTGTGATGGTGGTCGTGATTGCGGTAACGTTTGCGGTTACTGTGATTGTGGTCATTGTCCATTGCAATGTGGATTGTGGCTGTTGCGGTGTGAATTGTTTTGTGATTAACAAAATATTTTTGAATTTGATGCGGTCTAATGCTGTTCAAATGTGACCCGATGCGCTAGAGTTGCGGCCCAATATGGCCGCATCATTGTGATTCGAAGTCACATCGCAATTATGGTGTGATGCGGATGTGGTGGTTATCGGAACCACAATATTACGGCCGCATTAGGTGATGTGGTCCACAATTTAAATCAAGAATCGGTGATTTCAATTGCAGTTGTGATCAAGGTTGTGTTTACCGCAATTGTGGTAAATTGAGGGAAAATGTGGTCAATGTCATCATAATTGCAGTGTCATTTTCAGTTGCGATGCCATTGCGGAGACATCTGAAACCACAATATTACGGTTACAATTGCAGTCGCAGAGTGTAATTTAATACATCGTTTATAACATATGTAAATATGTTTGACTTTGGTATGATAGATGTTAAAGTAGGGCTATGTTTCGTAAAACTACGTGTTAAGCTAGTTGAAGGCTTATATGCTTTTACTAGAAAACTGGGAGTCTAGGAGCTGATAAGTTAGCGGTGAGTTAGAATTGTTTGGTAAGATTAGTTGATAGGTGTAAAATGTCATAAGCCCCTATAGCTTGTGTCCCATAAGCTATCTCAAGTAGTTTATCAAATATGAACTTATAAGTTACTAATTGCTTAATGAAATAAGCCCACTTGTCAAACACCACAAGCTGGCTTATTTTCAGTCAAATAAGCTAGTTGGCTTGCTTATAAGCTACCTCGTGGTCTTGTCGAATGCGCTAGAATATTTCAATAATATGCTATATGTTGTAATCAATTATAATAGAATCTATTTTTGTTTGGGTAAATTTGTTTAAAAGTGATTTTAACCCAATATTTTTCGTTTGAATTGTGTAAAAGTATCACATTTTACATAGTAAATTACATAGAGTTATAAGGGAAATGGGAAGAGAGTTATGGGGGAAGCAAATAATCTACAACAACTGGTCGGTAAATACTCTGAAAAAGATAATCTAGCAACTAATCCTTTGAGCATTGCTAGATTAGGTTTTTCTCACACCTATATATCAATCAAGGTAGATTATTTCATTAACAGATTTTCAGAAACAAAAAAGAAAGTTGTTCATGATGACAATCTAGCTTAAGCACATATGCACTTAGTCTAGGGGCATGTTTGCAAGTTGTGTTTTGGAGGGGAAGGAATGAAGAGACCAGGCTTCAAAGTCATCTCACGAGTATATTTCCTGACTCCTAAACCTTTCCCTTCCCTCCATTACCTTCTAAGACTCAACTCGCAAACATACCCAAAGAATATATTTTCCAATTGTGATGGTGGAAATTATATGTAAAAGTTAGTTCCATATCATTATATTCCATACGCCAAAATGGAGAAAGAAGAAAGTTAGGGGTATTGGATGAAATGTAATGGAACTCATTCCACCAGCTTTCATTTCATTCCATTCCATCAAATTCAAACAATCTAAAAAATGGAATCTATTATCATTTTTTTCTAACTCTGCTCCCTTCTGTCAATCCAACCACTGTTTCAGCGTCTCTATATTTTGTAAGTACTCATCATATTAGTCCTTAATCAGTCAGATAGGTCCCTTGATTCAGGAGTATTTCTGATGGTGTTTATACTTATAGTTTCAGAGGTTTAACTTTAAATTTCTTAATATCAGGGACTGATAATATATCTGTCTTAGAAATGCTGGTTTTGTCATAATGCAAAAAAATTAATGATAGTAAAATGTGATTTTGGAAAAGATAAAAGAGACCAATTAGAGATTACATCACATTCTAGCCTCTCACCCATTTGCTCTGTTATTCTTTTTATTCATAAAGGTGATAGTCATTCACTTATGCAGGGTCCAAATCCATGGGTTCTTTTTAGTCTTGAGCAGTATATTTTGAAGACTGCCAAATGCATTTTTACTACTTAATAATCCTTATCATCCCTCTGCATATACAAGGAATCAATAATCCTTATCTTATTATCATCATCTCTGAAACTCTTGTTCTTCTTTTGTCAAGACAAAATCCCTCCTGTACTTATATTACTACAATTAATATGAACATAGCTATGTGCAACTATGATGCTTTTCTCTTCATCACCTCTCTTTGAAGAGATATAGATACTGTATACCTTACAATTTTATGACAATCACTCTATCAGAATGGTTCTGAAAAACAAAATATATAATTGAACACCAATGATCTATCATCATAAGGTGTATGATATGTTTTTTTTTATACTATCAAGGGTATCTCATCACCTTATGGGTAAGGAACTAATCCTTTTCGGAGTGTGTGATTGCCCCTCCCAACAACTGTCGCTCTCAGGAATCAAACTCATGACCTTTTGGTCAACCTGAGGATCTAGCGGGACCTTACACTACTAGACCAACGCCTTGTTGGTGTATGATTTGTTTAATGCTAGATGCATATTCTCTCTCTTAGTATCCCCTCCTTTATTTCAACAGAAAATTAAATTTTACATTGTTAATCTTTCTTCCAGTTCTCCGGGAAAACAGTTGGCATTATTGGGCTGGGAAGGATTGGCTCAGCAGTTGCAAAAAGAGCTGAAGGATTTAACTGTTCAATAAGTTACTACTCTAGAACTGAAAAACAAGATTCAAAATACAAGTACTACCCAAGTGTTGTTGAGCTAGCCTCCAACTGCCATATACTGGTTGTTGCTTGCCCGCTTACGGACGAAACACATCACATCATCAACCGGGAGGTCATCAACGCGCTCGGTCCAAAGGGTGTCCTGATCAACATTGGGCGTGGTAAGCATGTTGATGAACTGGAGTTGGTCTCTGCGCTGCTTGAAGGTCGATTGGGTGGTGCTGGTTTAGATGTGTTTGAAAACGAGCCTCATGTCCCAGAAGAGCTATTTGGGTTGGAAAATGTTGTCTTGTTGCCTCATGTTGGAAGCGGCACGGTAGAAACTCGAACCGCCATGGCTGACCTTGTCCTCGGAAACCTGGAGGCTCACTTCCTAGGGAAACCTTTGCTAACTCCTTGGATTTAGCTTATGCTGTCTTAGAACTATCAATGTAAGATTTATTTGCCTGTATTCAGTGACATTACCATTAATTAATAATTTTTTCAGATGTGGAAAATTGATGATTGTGTGACTTTGTTGATTTGTATATATTGGTTTCAATGTTGATGGTAAAGGCACTCTTCTGCCAAACTCTAGTAATTTTCTAATGGATTATTTTGTGATATATATATTATTTCATTATGTTATGCTCAAATTTTATTGCTTAGGCAGAGGGAGAAAGGTTTATGAGTTATTAATATTGTATCGTTCATCAAACCGGTCAGGGTACTGGTATATTGTTATAGTGGTTTAACCTGTGGTTTACTAATTAAACCGCATACCAAAATAAATAAAAAATCAATATTTTTTATTTTCATTAAAAAAATAATTTTAAATAAAAACAAGTCAGTATGACCGATACGGTTCAATTAAAAACCAAACAGTATGATTGGTTTTAGTCGGTTTTGATGGGTATGATTGAATGATCAGCATATTATTGTATCGTACTAGTATTGGAATCAGTTTACTGGTTCAAGTGGCCGATATGAAAGAGTTTTAACAAAACTGGTTTTATGTAACTGGTTTGCCAAATATAAAAATGTCTTTATTGTTTTTTTTAAATATATTATTTTTCCTCTATTACTTATATATAAAATAGCGTTTTGATAGTGGCGACATTTTATTAATTTTATATTAATATATTATTTTAATAACAGTTATAGAACTAAAATTTTGAAAATAAGATACTAAAATTAATTACGAGCAATAATAATAGATTAATTTTAGAAATAATAATGTAAGTTGAAAATATAAATTATTCATGAGAGATAATCGGATAAAATTAAAATTGGTACGCCAAAGTTCATTCAATATAATGAGGAATTTCATTTGTGTTTATATAGTAATTGTTTAATTAAATTGGTACGCTGAAGTTTTTTCAATACGTTTTTTTTTATCGATATTGATTGAATTAAACAATATCAAACACGAGATCCTATTGATTGAACTTAACAATATTCATAAACATTCTTAATAAAGTATTATTGTTAACAATGAACTAATAGTTTTCAAAAATTTAAAGGATAATATAAGATATTTCTGAAAACAATATTCGGACACATTCTAAAATCATGTATCATTACAATGTATATATCTCTAAGGGCTTTAACTTCTAAGGCTTTACAATGGCATCATTATGAAGAATGGAATCTTCTTTTCTAAAAAGAACCTTGTTCTATATTTTTATCTGATATTAAATAATATAAAAATATTAATTTATATTTTATAATTTATTTATTAAATATTATTTTGATTGGTCTAAGATATAAATTATGAAACCAATAAAAATAGAGGATCTTCATTCCATCCGGAAAGCCCAATTCCTTCATGAGTCAAAGGCAACAAAAAAAAAATATCATTCACAACAACACCAGCTTTTTTTTGAAGTCCATCTTAATTTATCTCTTACATAATATATGAACATATTTAACAAATCTTAAATTATCTCTTAAATAATCAATGAAATATTTGAATATCAAATAATATCTCTCATATTATAATAGTTTAAATTATCTGGAAACAAAACTCTTGTGACTTCATAATCACCTTATATTTTTAATATTTGTTAGTTTAATATCTGTATCATATCTTTCTTATCAAATTTACAATAATAGTTTTACCATAAGGGATAACTAAATCATATTCTTGATCTTATTATTCTTTACATTTTACTCACTCACCCACTCGTTACTCTATTACTCTCACCATGCTCTTTCTACCCATTCTTCTTTCAGTTTCTTGTTCGTGTTTCAATGCATCTACTTGGAAATTTCTATGTGCAAGAGTGTTTTAATATCTTAGAAAACCCATATTACATTAGTTTTTGATTAAAACCCATAATTATATCTTATGTTAGTTTAAATTATCTAAAAATATTCCCCATGATTTCTTAATCTCCTTATATTTTATTTTTTAATATGTGTTTCATCTAATTATGATTCAAATATTTTTTTTCTTATTCATATCTTATAAAACTCTTACAGTATATATAGAATTAAGTATCATATATTTTTCACAACAATAACATAGGGCATAACTAATCTATATTCTTAACTTCGATATTCTTTACACTATTTCTTACAAATCCCCTCATTACTCCATTACCCTCACCCTATTCATTCTTCTTTCAATTTCTTGGTCCTGTTTCAATTCATCCCCTTCAAAAATTCTGAATCTCAATGTGTAAGAAGTGTTTTAATAGCATTGCCCATGGTGCATGTACAATCCTCTTTACTATATTATTATTTGTGAGTGGTTACATAATAATGTATTATATCCCTCATAGTATATTTATTTACATATTCGGATTTCTTATCATTATTGCTATAATTCTTCTCCTTTTGCCATTGATTCTTGAATGTTATGAACAACAACATCAAGTTAGAGTACATGCACTTATAGATATAGAGCAACCTCCAATAATTAGAGTACACTTTGAAGGTGAATGGGCTCAAAGACAACCACATACATCAACACCACAACTTGAAGTTCCAATCTTACCAATAATATCTCACTTTAAAGTTGAAAATACATTGATAGGTGAATGTGTTATTTGCATGGAGGAGTTTAAGAATGGAGATAGTGTTCAACCTTTTGGAGTTTGTGTCCATGAATTTCATTCCTCTTGCATCCAACTTTGGTTGAACAATGGGAAAACTACATGTCCTATTTGCCACAAAAATTTGACAAGACAAGGAGGAAGATAGATTTTGAGGATAGGATGTTTTTTGTTGCACTTATGTAATCCAATACCGATTTTACCGAAAATTTATTTATTAAGTTCAGGAAAAACGATTTTTTCAGTTAATAATGGTTTGATATAAAATGTGTCTATTTGTGGATCAAATTCTAGATAATTATTATTTCGAACTATAACGCGGATCTTATTTTTTCAAATGTCATTTTTTTAGGAAGTTTCATTTTTTAGTTCATTTTTTGCTTTGTTTTCTAACTCAATTTGTTTAAACATCCATGTTATATCTATTACTATATTTGTGGGTTGTTATTATGACCAAACATTGGTGATAGTCTTCATTGTATGATTTTTAATAATGCTATTAATGTTTCACCTAATCATGTCATTGTTGGTTGCAATTTGGATTAATTGCCTATGTGGTTGTAGTTGCAGTTTTTCTAGTTTAATTATTGCTCAATTAATTTCTTGTTTTAACACCAATTAGCAAGTATAGCATTCAAATACATTGAGTGTTTTTTAACTAAATTACCCCATTGATTGTTTGAAAGTGAACACACAATAATGTACTCAAAGTTACACTAATAAAAACCCAACATATATCACTTGTAATGATTAGTGATTACCTTTCTAACATGAGTTTAGTGATCAAGTGGGTTCTCATGAGATTAATCTCCCACATAATGGCCTTCTTAGGCTGTTGCATAATGAAGCTAGAGTTGTTACTCTTGTAAGAATTATAGGTTGTTTCTAGGATTTAAAGACAACCTCTGGGTCACAAGATAGGCAAACTCACCTCTAGGTCATGGTTCAAAATTTCAATGTTTGTTGAGTACACTCAAATATGAAAAAAAGTTTCACATTGGATAGGATGTAATGAATAGTAGAGTTTATAAGTGATGACACATATAGAATCATAGACCAAGTTTTGGTTCAAGATATAATATCACACTTGTTAGTGGACTTTACTATTCTCATGGCCCTAGGGCAAAGAGACCCTCCTCGTCGATAGACCTCCTATGTTAGTCCTCGTAGTAGTAAGAGAATCGAAAATTAGGTTGGGAAATGGTGAATCAAAGGAGCTTAATTAAGTGTAGGTGTGATAGATTAGAGAAAGATTCTTAGATGTCTTCAATGAGTTGAAATTCCATATTAGATAAGATGAGATGAGTTGCAGTGTTTATATGCAATATGGCAAAACCTATTAAACACTACCATAAGATTTTGATTTAAGATGTGATATTTTACCTATATCTAATGACAGATAACAGTGTCTATGTTTTTAACAAAATAAATAATGGAACTACTAGCTAATTATTGGAATTAAGTTATGATATTTGTTTTAATCTGTAAACAAAGTGGGAGAAAAGATAGGTTTTATAGAATGTATTATGTTGGGTATGTACAAGACATTCATTATCTCATGTTTTGATGTTATAGCAATCACTGATTATGATTTCATGTTCGAATGATTTGCTTGAACTGTGCAGACAAATAGACATAATGCAAATCAATATCTTAACTCTCAAGGCTACTATGCAAAACAAATAAATGATGATTGAGTATTTGAGTGAATAATCACTCTTATCTCTACAAATCTCAAAAAATAATTCATCCAACTAAAAGTTTTCACATTATTTGTTAGAATAACATCATAGTAAATAAGAATAGGAAGAACACCTGAAAGTCATTGGTTGATCTTCAACCCTTTTCTTTAAGGAATCTTCCTCTTTGTTGATTCCATGCTATACTTGTCCTTTGATTTTGCAACTATTTACTGTTAATAAATATAGACATTTAAATTAAAAACCCCTAAACCATATATGCTTACATTTTACTAACTGAATTTTCATCCAAAATAATATCCAAGTTAGTCAAGTATTAAATTGTTAATGCAACACAGCGATTGGTCCAGTAGTAATGTAAGGTCAAAACCAAAATAATAAAAAATTCAATTTATGAGAGAAACAATTACTACACATCACGAAAAGAAGAGTTAATTCGTGAGAGGATTGGTAGTACAAAAAATTATTAATTCCTTCTATGGTACTTCTACAACAAAGGAAAATTCAATTGATCTTTAAAGGAATAAATCTGCAAAATCTAAATGGCTTACAAACTTAAGAGAAAATACCCATAATAATAATACACTTCAAAACATGAACATTACACATTTTTCCACAATTTTTTTTGCAATAGTACTAAATTATAACCACAATTTAAAACATTATACAGAACTATCACAAAGTTACAGTCATTAAAAACAAGCACAAAAATTTCACCATTTTCATACAAGCACAAAGATTTCACAGTTTTCATACAAAACCTTCAACTAAATTAGGTTTCTTCTCTTTATCATCGTCATCATCTTCAACAACGTCATCATCTTTGATCCCTAACCCTTTCAACTCATCAACACATGATTCTCCTCCTTCTCCTAACTTCACTCCTCTTCCTTCACCCACAACCACCACCTCATCCTCAACCTCCCCTCCGCCACCGCCACCGCCACCGACAACCTTGACTTCGTCACCGCCACTTTCACATCCTTTCTCTACGCCGCATGGTCCCGGCGGTGGTTTAATTTCCGGTTCGATTCCGATAAGAACGTCAGATGCGTCCTCTCCGGGCGACGGATTGTTGAGACAATCGGAATCGTCGTCGGAGAAGATGTGTTTGACGGCGGTTGCTGCTTTAAGAAAGGCTTGGTGGATTGATTCCGGTGGAAGAGCGCAATCTTCGAGACCTGCGTCTTCTAGACGGGGTGGAAGAATGCGATGTAGTAGGTCAGAACGTTGTTCTGTTGATTCCATCAGATTTTGATTTTGAAATTGATTTTGAAATTGTGAACCCTAATTCCTAAATTGCATTATCCACTTATGATTAGAAAAGAATGATTCTATTATGAGAGAGGTGAGAAATAGATTGAGGCGGTGATGTACGACACGTCACCTTTATATGTGGGCTTCAGCAAGTTGGGCCTTTCTTTCTACTGCATTACCAATTTTTTATTCAGGAATTAATTTTTTTCTGGATCTATTCTTCCAATAATTATCATTCACGAGAATCTCAGAATCTAACAAGACTTTACATTACTAAATCAACACTTTATTAATCTTCTCAACATAGTTTGAATTATTGTACCAATTTAATTCCTCACCTATCTTATAATAAATATAAATTATATTAAGTAACTACCATAGTATCACTAAAGTGATATATTATTATGACAATGACAAACTATAACAGTCAATATAGATTTAGCTGCACATATCATTTTTTTCTAAATAGATTTGGCGCACCACTTTTTTATTTAAAGCAACATTTTAATTTGACACTGATGTGTAATAATAATTTGTTTATTTAAAAGTAGTTTTTTTACTTTTTTTCTAGTCAATTGATAAAAAAGTAGTTTGTTATTTTTTTTTAAGGAAAATGATAATTTTTAATAAGGAAGTCTGTAGTTTTTGAAGTTATTTTCTGTGAAGTTAATTTAACTAGTATCATAGCTATAAGAGATCTTAATCAGTCATATATCAATTTACCTTTCAAGATTTTAAAATTTAACATTGATTTTTATGCGATATATTAATATTATTTCAACTAGTCAAAATAATAAATAATAATGACTTAATAAGGTAGTTATTATCTAATAATTAATTATCTAAATAATAAATAAATAATCAAAAGAAAAATGATATATTCTCATACTAATCATCCTACTCACAAAAAAGTGACATGCGTCACAAGATAATATTTCATTCAAATGATTGATTTACAAGTGACGTATATCATTTTTTTATAAATAAGAAATTTAGTAAAAGGATATAATGTTACTCTAATAAAAAACACAATTAGACAAATAATGAATAAATAAATAAAATATTACACCCATCTCTATAATATAACAAATTTTACTGTTAGTTTAGTTCCACTTCAATACAAGTAACTTCCCTTTACATTTACAATAAGCTAGGAATAGACTCTTAATTAATTTGATCTTTCCAAAATTCATTACTTATAAAATGTTACATACAATTTGAACAATTCAAATAAAATAAATTTGTTCATAAAATTAAAATTAAAAAAATATTAAACATTTGATTCTTATGATGGATACTACTTAAGAGTAACAATCACTCATGACAAAGACATTAACCTTAACCTAAACATGTGTTAGGAGGATTATTTAAAAGTATTTCTTTGCCTACCAAATTAGAATTTTGTTGTTTCTCCCAAATTAGAATTGAATCAATAGAATGTCTTAATTATCCTTTTACTTTATTTTATCATCTCAAATAATTGAAAAACACCATTTTAATTTCTATTTTGTTTTTTATTCTCTTTCATTTCATCACCATTAAATCCCCTTATATAATAACTTCAATTTATAGTTAATATTCTTTTTAGACGTGATGCATAATTTATTCTCACAAACATCCTATTATAAGATTAGAACTAATATTATGAATTTATCTATCTCATTATCAAATTGGAAGAATTTCCGCATGAGATTTAATCAATTAAACCATTTTGTTTTGTCACTAAGATCAAATGATATCGTATACTATTAATAATTATTTATAAATATATTATAGTTGTCTCATCTCCATATCAACACCTATTAAGTTTGTTTGAATTTTCATAGTGCTCAATTGTGTCGACTTTTTATCGGTAGGCGAAATGTAAATATTTTATTGTAAGTGAAACTCAAATCTAACTTTTTTTTTTTTTTTTTTTATGCATTTAATATATCACGCTAAATGTTTTTGCACTATTGATAGATCCTGGTTTATCATTCATATAAATTATAAATTTAGTTGATAAATATAAATGATGATTTGATTTTGACATTGTATATGATTATGTTATTAACTTCTAGAAAAATGAAACCACAAACACAAACAACACCATTATTACAAATCTCAATCTTTCTATTTCTATTTCTCAAATTTCCCTTTAATTCATTACTCTGAATCAATTTTCGTTTATCCCAATCGTAAGATCCCATACATCGCAGTGTGATGAATGATTTGAATTGATCAATTTGAAGAAATAGCATGGCGAATCAGGTTACTGTGAGAGACCTTGTTGAAGAAGCTAAGAAACGCATTATCATCCTCATCGTATGCGTTGTTGGTCTCTCATATCTCATGTCTTGTAAGTGTTTCACTTCATTTCTCTAAAAAAAATTCATTTTTTGTTTTGTTTTTAATCTTGTATAGTTATTTGACTCTATAATTGTCTGTTGTTGAATTGAAATTGTGAAGCATTCAGATTCATTTTGATGTGTGTTGTTGCTTTATGGATTAGTTATCTGTTTTAAGTTTAAAACCACTGTTACTAGGTTCATAGGAAAAGAAAGTTGTAATGATGATGATTTTCGTACTACCAAGAGTATCTGTCATCTTTTAGGTAAGGAACTAATCCCTTTTGATTTGTGTAATTACCTCTCCCAACAAGTGCCCCTCCTAGTAATTGAACCATTGACATTTTTGGTCGTTTTGGGATCTAGTGGGGCCTTACACCACTAGACCAATGTGAATAATTGTATAGTTTGCATATCAGATGTTGATGTTTTTTACACGCAGCGTGATTGTTATTAATGTGTGGCTATCTGTGCATCGAGTGGTAAGATAAAATGATGTAGCATTTATCATGTGAACTTACTATTGTGGTGGAGGTTTGTTGGACTCTGTCTTGTGGTTCAATAGTGGTTTGGAATATTATTTCCATATGTCTTCGGCTGTGTGTTAGAAATGTCCCACAGGATGGAGTTAGTAGTTGACGCCCTTCATGTTAGTTTCAATTCATATAAGCAGCCAGCTTTTTATGTCTGAGTGAGTTATTCTATCTATCAAAGATCCTTCTTTGTCTATGGCTAGGGTCAGTCCCATATGATCTGCTTTGACTTTCTCGAATAGTGTCGGCCTTAACCAACGACTCTCATGCAAGCCACACAATGTTCCTAGGGAGGACCTGATCCTTTCCTCGATCTTCCTATTTAGTTCCTCCTGTTCAAGCTGTTAATCTCACAATGGCCCTCCAACATTTCTTCCTATCGTGTCTGTCACTACAGTTGCACATCCCCAGATAAAAGATCACTGCCATTGTGATTTGGTCGTCACAACTCACTAGGGACACAAACATAAAGTACTATTCCATATCCTAAAAGTCATTGATCCTTAGCATCTCAGGTAAAAAAGGGTTGCCCAGTGCGCGAGGCTCCCACCTAGCGAGGTCTGAGGTGGGTAGATGTACACAACCTTACCATCACAAACAAAAGATTGTTTCCATGATTTGAACCCATGACTTCTAGGTTACAAGGCAAGCAACCTTATCATTGCGCTGAGGCTCGTTGTCTTCTTAGCTTCTCGGGTGCCCCATCTTAATTCAGCTTATATAAATTTTATAGCAAACTGGTAAGGAAAGTAAGTAAAATGCGGTTGAATCTGTCCAGGATTTGGCATTTTTTAATTGTTTTTTTAAGTAACCCCCTTGCAGATTCATTTTAATTCAAAAGCTTTTCCATTTTTCTCAAGTATGAATAGAGGCAAAGGCAAAACAACTAAAGTTCCTAAATGTTACAAAACTGTTTGATCTTTAATGGAACCAAACCAGCACTCCATTTTGGTTTAGTTTCATCACTTTGATAAGCTTGGTTTGGTTCCTTGAACACACTCTTACATTTGTGTTCATTTGGAAATGAGAAATTTTATTGATATAGACTCATGTCACCAAGCTAGTGTCAGATTCCTGAACATCTACAAAACTATGTACAGAAAGAGGTTGACAATTGTTAATTTATAGCTTCATTTCATTTTTAGGTCATGTTTTCTGGTTTAATTTCTTTTGCATTCATTTCAGTGACAAGCTCATCGGTTTGGGTCAACTTACCAGCTGCAGCTTCCTTAATTATCACTCTCCGCTATGTATCACTAGATTTTAAAATGAAGAGAAAAGCTGCTACATATAACAATAAGGCAAGCTCCACCAATGTTCAGTCTTCGAAGAAGCTTCCTGAAAACCCTAAAGTTGTTGCAAAGTTTGAATGGAGAGAAAAAGTGAATTCTCCTGTTGTTGAGGATGCAATTGATCACTTCACCAGACATCTAGTTTCTGAATGGGTGACAGACCTGTGGTACTCTCGCTTAACTCCTGACAAAGAGGGCCCCGAAGAGTTGGTTCAACTGATAAATGGTGTTGTTGGCGAAATTTCAGGACGCATGAGAAATATAAATTTGATTGATTTTTTGATAAGGTTCTTTGTTTCATTTTCTGTCTATGATTTGTCCTTATTTTGGACTTTTAAATGATAGATTGGGGAATTAATTTTTTTGGTTCAGGGATCTTATTAATCTCATCTGCACACATTTGGAGCTTTTTCGTGCTGCTCGCTCAAAGATTGAAAAACAACATAAAGGTTCATTAACAATTGAATGTCGAGATACAGAACTAAAACTTGTCTTGGCTGCTGAAAACAAATTGCATCCTGCTTTATTCTCTGCTGAAGCTGAGCATAAGGTTTTTCACTATTGTTTTCTATGCATGCTTTGAATAATTAAGGATTTTGTCTTCCATGGGCCGTGATTTTGTTATTTTAATTTTTAATTTTGGGTTGTAATGCTGTGTGTATTCTTAATTTGCAGGTTTTGCAACATCTGATGAGTGGTCTTATGTCTGTCACTTTCAAATCTGAAGATTTGCAGTGTTCTTTCCTTCGATATACTGTCAGGGAGCTTCTTGCATGTACTGTAATAAGGCCTATCCTAAACCTAGCCAATCCAAGGTAGCTGCTTTCTTCCATTTTGCTATATTTTTTTATGTGAGTTGTTCTCAAATTCCCTGTTTTCTGCTGTCAGATTTATCAATGAAAGAATTGAATCTGTAGTAGTTAATAAGACCAAGGTTAATAGGGGGGCTGCTGCAGCTCCAGAGGCATCCAACACTAAAGTAGATGAGTTGCAGATTCCACCCGACCATTTTTCCGAGTGTTTAGATCCTTCTACTGGTGTTGAACTTGTGCAGCTAAGAAATGGTCAATCAAAAAATGCAAAAAAGTCATCTGCAGGAAATAATGCCAATGACAATTTTACTAAAGATCCATTACTTGCAATTGATGCCCGATCTTCCCGTTCATGGACATCATTGCCTGCAAACTCCCATGCTAATGATGATCAAGATATTCAACGGCATCACTCAGGAGGAGAATGGGGAGATATCTTAGATGTCATCTCTCGCAGAAAGACCCAAGCCCTTGCTCCAGAACATTTTGAGAACATGTGGACAAAGGGGAAAAATTACAAGACAAAGGATGGTGGCAAACACTCAAATGAGCAAGTCCCACCGCATCCTGTCGTAGGAAAATCACTAATGGTAGATCATATGAAGGATACTGGACCCAAGGAAAAAGATAGAACTTCCAAGCTTAATCCCTCTATTGGAAGCCTCATCAATTCTGGACCCAGCAATCAGTTTACCGTTAAAAATGCAGCCTTCCGTGCGGACAAGGATGGATCGAGTTCTCCAGTTACCTTATATAAAGATGATGAGCAGAACGACATGCATACACAGATGGGTGAATCAGAGAACAGTACTTCTTGTACTTCTGAAGATGATGAAGCTAATACTGTCACTGGTCTTGATTCCCCTGTAACTAAGGTTTGGGATGGAAGAGCTAATAGAAAACAGTCTGTTGCGTATGTTCATCACCCACTTGAAAATTTTGATAATCATGGTACAAATAAGAGGAATAAGGGCCGCCCTCGCTATCCGAGACTACCCAGAACCCAATCTGGCAGTAGAAGGTCTAGGCCAAGTGGTCATGACATACATAAATGGCAGGAAGTTGAGAGAACAAGGTTTTTATCTGGAGATGGTCAAGACATACTTAGTTCTTCAAGATCACATGTAAATTCTGAGGACTCTAGTGATGATGATGATACTGAAAGTTCGGGTAGAATTTATAGTGGAGCAACAGCCTCCTCTTCTGCATCATCTATTTTTTCTAAATCAGATTCTCATAGTTTGGCTGTTAATCCCCTGAAAAGTTCTTCAGTATTAGATTCTTTTTTCAGGTTGAAATGTGAGGTACTTATGATGGTCCTCTTAGTTCATTTAATAAATAAATAATTAGCTCATATACTAATATGTTGATATATTATAAAACGTTAATTTAATGCTGCAGGTCTTAGGTGCAAATATCGTGAAGAGTGGTTCAAGAACATTTGCTGTTTACTCCATATCTGTAACAGATGTAAACAATAACACCTGGTCAATTAAAAGAAGGTGTTGAGGCTTCTGTTATATCTTTGATCGATGTTCTCAATAATATTGTTGATAATCTCTTCATGTTTTTCTTCTTTCTTTAGCTTACCTTACTCTTTATATTTTAAGGTTTCGTCATTTTGAGGAGCTACATCGACGCCTGAAAGAGTTCCCTGAGTATAATCTTCATTTGCCTCCAAAGCATTTTCTGTCAACAGGTTTAGATATAGCAGTCATTCAAGAGCGATGTGGGTTGCTGGATAGATATTTGAAGGTTGACTTGACTCACTTTTTTGGGTTAAAGATACATTTCTTTTGTTCAATACCAGTAATGAGGCATTTTAACACGGTTTTGGAGAACTTGTGGCTTCTCCTTTTCTAACATCTGTTCACATTATTGCTCAAGGCATAATTCTATGCTACCTACTTGTTTCGTTGGATAATTGGTAGATTTGCATTATTAACGAAATGGTTTCATTTGCTAATTAATCATTTTATTTCTTAATAACTCCTTAGTGAAGGAAAAAATTATTTGGTTTTAGTACCGTGGTAGAACCAGAATCAAAATTTTGTTAACCGCAGGATATATATTGGAAATGAGTGCGCCTCTATTTTAAGATTTCATTTGTAGTTTAGCATTGTTTTTCTCTGCTAACAATATGCATTGACTCCTCCAATATTTAATTGACTTGCGGTTTATTGGTCCTCAGCAACTTATGCAGATGCCAGCAGTTTCAGAATCAATTGAAGTATGGGACTTTCTGAGTGTTGACTCCCAGGTCTGCTTTCTTGCCAAACAGTTTCCTCCTCTCTTTTGCAGAAGTTTTTTAAAATCATTTGGCTTATCTCTTATCATTTTATTGCAGACATACATATTCTCGAATTCATTTTCTATCATGGAAAGATTATCAGGTGACTCATTGTTGATGGAAAATATTGGACATGCATAAATTTTTTCTTTCCCTCCTTTTGACTTCTTTTGCATTTCTGTGTTTATTGGGAACTTCTCTAGTTGGCCTGGATGCTAAGCCATCTGAGAAGACTAAAATCAGTTCCAAATTTTCTGCACCTGCAACTGACAGTTTTGCCTCTCAAAGAGATAACTATAGCTCTGAAAGTAAAGAGGCTGTTTTGAGAATGAGAAATAATGTTGTAGCTGATGGATTAAGGTCTAAACTAAATGGTATGCCTCTTTCTCTACCAAAAACGAATGCAGAGGAACCTAGAAAGTCATTGGACAATTCTGTTTGTAATACAGATAAAACATGGAAGAGTGCACCTGCTCCCAGTAACTTGGAGAAGACAGTGAAAGGAAGGGATAGTTTAGATGAGGTGTCTGGTTTATACCATGATACTTCTGATACTTTTCCAACAGAGGTGATGAAGACAAATCTAAATCTGTAGTTCTTGATTCATTTTTACTCAATATATGAACTATGTAACTTTTATTATTCCATTATGCCATTTAACAGAGAAATTTGATTATCAATAGGTTTCTTAGATTATTATATGCATGATGGCATCTTGGTTCTGATTACTATAGTTCTTCCATGCAGTGGGTGCCACCAAATTTGAGTATACCAATACTTGATCTGGTTGATGTTATCTTCAATCTTCAAGATGGTGGATGGATTAGGTAATTTGTAAGATACTTAGGTGGTATTATTTCATCTTAATCATAAATTGTCTGATTTTAAGTTCGACTGGTACTCAGATCTGCTTACAATGCATGCGTTCTGTACATTATAGGCGGCAGGCTTTTTGGGTTGCTAAACAAGTCTTACAATTAGGAATGGGCGATGCCTTTGATGATTGGTTAATAGAGAAAATCCAGCTTCTCCGTAAGGGGTCAGTGGTTGCTTCAGGGGTCGAGCGAGTTGAGCAAGTAATCTTCTCAATTTTGTTAAATTTGTGATCTTCTCAATTTTTTCTTTGATCAAATGATATTTATATTCCTTATATTATACAACGCTGATAATCTCTCCTGGAAATAATACAGTTATAATTAGAATGATGGAGCAGAATGATGTGTACAGCGATTAGATTAGTTATGATGTATACTGATCAGATATTGTGACTACGACTTTAATAGATACTCTGGCCTGATGGAATATTCCTAACCAAGCATCCAAATCGACAACCACCACCTTCTAGTCCATCTCAGAGCTCACCTCAAAGCCATCAATCTACAGTATCTTCCCCAAGGGTAGATGATGTACAGCAGCAGGAGGCAGATCGGCGTGCCAAGTTTGTCTATGAGCTAATGATTGGTGACTCTTGTTATACTGCTCTCTTTCATCTTCAAATTGAGACTATTAAATATCTTATACTTAATTCTAATGAAAACGAAGTTAGTTATACTTAACCCTCCAACCCCCTTCCATGTAGATCAAGCACCACCAGCAATTGTAGGTCTTGTTGGTAAGAAGGAGTATGAGCAGTGTGCTAGGGATCTATATTTTTTTCTTCAGGTAATTTCTATAGTTTTATCCAAAGAAGCTTTGTGTTCACCTATTAATTTTCTGGTGTTATTCCTAATTGTAACATTACCTCTTCATCAATTAATTTTTCCCATTATAAATCAAAATATTGATCTATTTTAAATATTGAGCCATGGATGATTACTTTTTTTGGGGTATAACAAAAGGTATTCACTTACCCTATAGGAACTAATCTCTTTTGGGATGCGTGACTGCCCATTCCAATAAGTGTCGCTCCTAGGAATCAATTCTTTGACTTTTTGGCTTATGTGGGGATCTAATATGGTCTTATATCACTAGACCAACGCTTTGTTGGTACGGTTGATTAAAATTTGCATCCTTCAAAATGCAAGAGTTTTATTGTGATGTAGCAATCTTATGTTTGGGTGACAAAAATGTATCATTGTTCCTTGAAATTTACCATTTTGTCTTGCAGTCATCTCTATGCTTGAAACAGCTAGCTTTTGACCTCCTTGAGCTGCTGCTATTGTCAGCATTTCCAGAACTAGATGATGTATTCAAACAAGTGCATGAAGAAAAGCACAAATTTGGTGAGTTTAGAACAAATTGAATAGTATAAATTTTTATCTGAGGCAAGGAGATTCAAAGGGGTGAATGTTATGTCTTCTAAATTGACATCTTTTGTGATTAAATTTTGCATCTTGATGGAACCATATTATACTTAGGTAGCTAGACATTTATATGATGGGAATGTTTTGTAAATGAACCTCCAAAAGATGTCAATAAAAATACCACTTGATTAAAAAAAATGAAAAATATATCACTTCTAACATATGAACTCAAATATCATCTTAGGTGTGACTTTGAAAAGTTTTACTTTGGAGACATTTGTTTTAAGTTATAAAATATTATCCCCAGGAATGAAGGATTGGGTATGATTTATTCCTATGTTTGTTACTAAGTTGTAAAAAAGAAGATTCTGGTGTAATAGACATTCTCAGGCAAATGTTTTACCCATGATAAGTGTTTTTTATTCCCATGAGCACCAACAAATATCAAATGCCTCCTCTGGCATCAAGAAAACATCGGTCTAGTAATGTAAGACCCTGCTAAATCCCCAGAATGACTGAAAGTTAAGGGTTCGATTTCTGGGAGCCGCTTTTATTGGCAGGGACCATCACACCCATAAAAGAATTATATTGTCATACATTAATTACTTAGATTATTTCTTTTTGAAATTGTAAATAAAAATAATAACTTAAATAGATATTATTCGGGTGATATTTTAGAGAATGCATTATATGTAACACCATTAACAATTACCTTAATAGATGTATTACCTCACAATTAAAAAGGAGAGATGAGGGAATTGTTAATTTAAAGACATAAATGGTATTTTATTGGATGAATAAAGGATAAGACAGAATTATAAAACAATTAGAAAAATCAATCCATTAAGCGGATTCAATTTTTTTTATATATATAACTAAAAGGATATTCCTATACTATAGGTAAGAAATTAATCAATTTCAAAGTGGATGGATACTCCTCCAAACAAGTTGACTTTTTGGTCTATATAAATATCGAGTGAAACTTACACCACTAGAATAAACACATTGTTGATAAATAGACTTAATTAGATGAATAAGAGAGAATAAGGATAGAAGGGATTCTTGATAGAAATTATAATTTGGAAGTTTTTGCATTCGACATTGACACAATGTTGATCTTCAAGAAAGTGGTAAAGTAATTAGGAAGTTGCTAAGATTCAAATAAAAAATAAAAGGAAATAACATTGAGTTTCATTATCAGAATTGTAGCTTAATATAAATTGTTGCACATTTTTCATGGAACTAACACAGTTGAATTAATGAAGCAGCATAAGCAGATCATGATGAAAATCAAATGCAAAAATGTAACCTTATGCACATAATTATTAGCCATACAGAGCAATATGAATTTTTTACAAGATCAGTATTCAGAACAAGAACATCATGTAAATCTAGCTACTTGCTACCTATGATGCATGTATACAAAAAAATGGCTATCATACCCAATATCCAGTATGAGTAGCCATTTGATACAAACGGGTAGTCACCTAATGCCAACTTGATTAGTAGGTCTAGAACCTCATATAACTTCGCTAAAACCTTATATAGAAAGAACATTAGAAAGATCAAATTTAGCTTACAGTTTAATTACTAGATGTTATATTTCTATACAAAATATTAGTCCTGTACTCATACCTTAAATGTTTGTTTGCGAGTTGAGTTTTAAAGGGGAATGAATAGAAAGGAAAGTCTTTCAAGTCATCTCAGTAGTGATATTTGATAATCCTCAAACTTTCACTTTCCGTCTAAAGTTCAACTCGCAAACAGACTCTAAGAAATTGTCAGGAACAACACTCACACTCTCATGCATCTGATACATGATTTGTATCAGATTATCAGCATTACATATCCTCTTCTGATTCACACATTGATAATGATTATTTATAAGCATAACTCATTGCAACAGAAAAACAAAAACTCTTGTATGCCTAAATTATAAGCAAAATATAAAATTGAAAAACTCATTGAACAAACAAGATGTCTTACAATCTTCATGTTAAATATAAATAAGCATATGGAGGCCATAAAACTCAACAATGTCTCATTCTGTCTACACCCAACAGAAAACTTTCTACCCTTATAATTCAGTACCCCCATCAAAAAAGATGTCAAAGCCTTATGCAGAGGCAGCTGCTCCCTTCTTCCTTGGTGCAGCTTCAGTACCTGATTAAAAACCATTAAAAGGATCATTTTAACATTAACATCGATACAAACATCAATAAAATTAAGAAGAAACAAAGTAAATAGCAGAAAGAGATGAAGGGAAAATGGGACACCAATTATGCGACTGAAAAATAAAAAACTCAAACATTAGTCAAATTAGTCTCTTTCAGGACAAACTTGAGATACCTATTAGGCTAGATCGGAAACTATTTTAACCAGCATATTAGATTACTATTCACCACATTATGATTTTTAACTTGTCATTGACAAAATTGCAAATCAAATTTCTCCAAAAAATGAAGGTGTGTTAACCAAAAACGATAAGAAGTTAATTAAATACCTTCTCTGAAGCCAGACTTGAACCTGCGAGGCACATGACGTAGGTACCTCATCCTACCAGTACCAGTGGTCTTTCTCCTGATTGCCTTCTCACTCCAGTTATCTGAAATAATTAAATGTACCAAAATAAATTAACTCCATAATTCTTACAACTACGTCAAACACTCCAATTGACACATCTCTCATTTTATTAGCATAAAGTGCATCAACATAATTCAGAATACAAAACATCTTTATATCTGCTCAAACTCGCATACCACATCGGTATATTGTACACAATTGTGAAAATTGCATTTTCTAAATCCAGAGTAGTCAAGTGCCAAATGGTAGTGTAACAGCAGCAAAAATGCTGCTCGAGATTTCCAATGATGTCATGTTCCATTGCCACATCCGTCATGGCAGCCATAATAGCTGACTCAGGGTAGAATAGCAAGAGGAAAAGCGGAAATTCTCCTCTTGGAACTAAACAAACTTTACAAAACGAGTATATTTTATACCTCAACCTAGTCAAAGTTTAAATCAAATAAAAGGTGTGTTGATATACAATCACATCAACATAACTACATGTTCAAGTCAATTGGGGTGTCTATGTTTAGGGTATAAACCAATTAAAAGGGCAGCTCAATACACGAGATCCACCCAGTGGGATATGAGGATGGCAGATGTATGTAACCTTCCGCAATCAAAGAGTCAGTTGAACCCATAATCTAATGGCCGCAATGAGGTAACCTTACCGTTGCACATAAGCTTACCCTCTTTAGCTGTACAACCCAGTTAAAAAAAATATTTTTCTATAATAACATTATTTTATGTTATATTACCCAACTGAGTAAGATAAAGACTCCATTGTTGTTGTTATATGTATAACTAGTCGGCTCATCTTGGTCACAACCAAGGTTTGGTTGTTGTTGTTGTGACCATTACTTGTATAACAACATTTTCACATATAAATCAACCACTCACAACAACAACAAAATTGATCATAAATTATACCAAAGAACATTATAATAAATAAATAGAACTCGGAAACAATATTAAAAAATAGAATTGTTTGGTACTGCTAAGGATATTTATCAACATGGTACTGTCTCTTCCAACAAGTATAACTCTTACGGATCAAACCCTTGACTTTTTGGTCATTCTAGAGATGTAATGAACCCTTATACCACTAAACCAACACATTGTTGGTATAAAAAAACAGAATTTGATTGCATGCTATAAAGTAGAAAAAGATGCATACACTTTCTGACACGTGCAGCAGGGTAAGCACAAGCAGAACAACGACTCTTCTGAAGATGAAAGCTGCGTCGACCACACCTCACACATAGTGTGTGTGTCTTGTTCCTTCTCTTACCGAAACTCCCTGTACCTTTTCCCTGTTTTCATTTCAATTCAATTCAATGAGTATATATAATATCAAAAATACTAACTTTATTGCTTGAATCAAAGAGGGGTTTTACCATTGAAGCTGAAACCCTAAGTGCAGCTGAGGAATTGAACAAGAAGAAGGGAATGACACAAAATTGGGATTTATATGTGAGGATTGAAACTCGATAGGGGATTAGGGTTTTCTCGCTATGCCCTATTTGGGCTTTCAGTGGGCCCGGAATATAATTTATGGTAAAAAGGAGGCCCAAAATTGATAATCAGAATATATGGAATTTAGCTAATTATAGAACTTATCTTATATCAAATTGTACTATTTAATAGAGTATAATATATATATAATGACAACATAAAGATTTATGCATAATCAGTGTGTTATTTAATCTTCACTTGAATATATATTTTTTTAAATCAATAATAATTGAAAATGATATAATAACAGTATAAAAAACTTTTATTCTTTTTTTCTATATTTAATATTAGTTGAAACTATCATAAGCCTATAAATTGAAGGTTATTATACAGAAATAAAATGATAAAGATTTATCTAAGAAGAACCTAAGTCTACCCATTTTATTTAATTGGCTCAAATGAAGGCATTTTGTTGACTCTAATAACTTTCACTTTTATAATATTTTTATAAATTTAAGGTTTCCTTAGTAAAGTACAGGGGTGAGTAGGACCCGGGTATCGCTCACCTGATATAGCGCGATCATGGTCAGACTCGAACATGGTTGAGTTTCATCGAATTTAGGACCGAGTTTGAGTTCAAAGATTAGACCCGACCAATATTTAGGGTCAAGTATGAACTAAATAGACTTGTCTCATGGTCACTTACATATCATATATTTGTATGTGTCTCAATTCAAATGTGTAAAAAATAATTTCACATTTTTTGTGGAAAATATCATTAATTTTCTATTTTTTTCATCATATATACATGATTAATATATATATATATATATATATATCATTACATGTGTCAAATTACATATTCATAATAATAAATAATATTGGTAATATTTTATCTAAAATGATATATTTAATCGGGTTTTGGGTCATGTTCGAGTTTAAAGGTTGACCGAGATGATATTTAAAATCAGATGAATAATGTTTATTTCTTAATTAAAATATAATTTAAATTATTATAACTTGTTTATTTAAAATGTTAAAATGTAAACTTACAATCAGTTTATGTGAAATAAATTATTAGAAAAAAGTCAGACTATTTACTACTTTAAAATGACTATTAGAATCTATACTATAAAGCCAAAACATAGTGTAACCACCACCATGGCATAATTTATATATTCTTATTTTGCCCTTCAAAATTTTAATTTAAAAAACTCATATAATCCTATATAACCACCTCAAATATATTAACTATAAGTTGTATATCTATACTACTTAATAAAGGAAAAACTTAACCTAACTTTCATGAAGTTATTTTGGGTTTTCATATTTCATATTTTATAACTTTTAATTTTATTGTATAAATTATACTTGTTAGGTATCACTCGTTACAATACACCTAGAATGAGGTTGAATAGGTGTCGCGGTTAGAATTACCGCTTTTCGCAAATCAACACTTAATGCTGAATCAACCCTACTTAATCGATTAAGGAAAGAAAGATAATCGATTATATGCACAATCTTAATCGATTAACAAAAAGAACAGTTTTAAACAGAAACAGTTTTAATCGATTAACAGAAACAGGATAATCGATTAACACAGCAATATTAATCGATTAAACAGAACCAGTAAGCAATTACAGAAACGATTAAATGCAGAACAGATAACCGATAACAGAACGAATACAGAGCTTACAAATTTGTATATCAGAATAGCTTGCAGTACAACAAATGAACAGAATGTATTAGTTGAATCAAATATACAAATTAATCGATTGAAAACAGAAGAGAGAGAGAGAGAGAGAACAAATCCTGCAACGCGAATTTTTATCCTGGTTCGTTTGATGTCCACTACAAACTACATCTAGGCCTCCCGGCTGACTTGGGAGATTTCCTTCACTATAATCGAATCAATGTAATTTACAAACACATTATCCAATTACAACACTTAGCAAATGACAAGAAATCAAAGAAACTATCCAATGGTTTGACTCCCTTCCTACCGATAAAGAAAACGTTTCTTTCGGCGTAGCCCCAGCCAAAGAATCTCTCGTTCTTTCCTTTTCTTACACTCTAAGCTATGAAGAAACACACAATCTCTACTGGTGATACGACACCAAGAGATTCCCTTTACAACAATTTATTCAAGAATTACAAGAGTAAAATTAAGCTATTCCTAAGCTCAAATACAACAAGAAGGCTTTACTCTAATGCACATCTAACACAAACTCATGTGAAATGACAAGTATTAGTTATGAAAACAGAAGTTACAGAATCATAAAACTTCATGAAAAACGCATCAAAATATGCATGAACATGTGAGGGAAAACATGAGAGATTATAACATGAAATGCACTCAATCCTAAAGCAAGGAATCTCTCATTTCTAAACTCACTAATGCACTTAACAAATAGATGCAACAATTAACACGTAGAATGCTCTAACTCTCTAATAAATGCAACATGCAACTTATGAGATTAATTCTGAAAACGCAGTTTATAAAGAATCAGTCCAGAACCCCAGATAATCGATTAAATACCTTCTTAATCGATTAACGGGACTAAAAATCATAACTGATTCTGTTTTTCAGTTTTTCAGTTTCAACAACTTAAAAATCAGTTAGGTTAATCGATTAACGTAAACCTTTAATCGATTAACTGCATTACAAAAACGTGTTCCAGTGGCAACCACTTTACACAGCAGTTGGGTTAATCGATTAAAGGTATGGTTAATCGATTAACACTAAATAAAATATGTATTTTCAAATAGAAAACATCAAATATGTTATGCACTTAGATAATACATGTTTGACACTTAGTTTTATGCCTAGAATGCATATATACATGTATTTATGTAATGCATGAACATATTATCAAATGAACATATCTCATGGATGAAATGATTTAAAAGATAAATGCATGTGAGACATGTATTAGGTGCCCTAAGCCTTCGACTCAACTTAAACTAGAATCTAGTCTAAGCCTAGTACCAAATAAAAGACTTAAGCACGTTGAATTGTTGGTTATCTTCAAGCACTTTTAGGCACACGTTGTCCTCATCAAAACCATGACGTTCAAGGAGAGCTTTCCAAAGTGTTCCTCTTGACATGCACACTTTCAATCTCCCCCTTTTTGATGATGACAAACTCTACATCAAGTTCATCAATTTTAAAGTAACAATTGCTTGATGAATAAGCTTGAAGATTGTGTTGGCAAGGTTGATGGAATGCGCACATTTATTATTTTATAACTTCTAATTTCATTTTTATAACTTCTAATTTCATCTTTATATATACTTATACTAATAAACATTTATCTCATATTTTATAAGTTCTAATTTTATTTTATAACTTCCAATTTTATCTTTACTAGCGTGTTGACAAGCACTACCGTACCTGTCAACCCGCTTTCCTATTGTTTGTAATGTGTATTCTACATATTAAGTTGTATTATATATTGTAATTTGCATTTGAATATATATTCGTTTGAGGTAATTGTTCAATCTTAAAGAAATGATGCATATACAATTGTGTTCATCAAGAATAGAGTCTTGATATCTTCACTTAATTTTGTTTTCTAGCGTGTTAACAGACACTACCGGGTCTGCCAACCCGATTTCATATCGTTTGTAATGTGTATTCTACATATAAAAGTGATTTTTTATCTAATTAATTAAAATCTATTGAGTAAATCTATTGCATTGGTCACAATGTATAGACATTAAATTAAAAAATAGGAATGCATGAAATATATTGCATTGGTCACAATGTATAGACATTAAATTAAAAAATAGGAATGCATGAAATATATTGCATTGGTCACAATGTATAGACATTAAATTAAAAAATAGGAATGCATGAAATATATTGCATTGGTCACAATGTATGCAACTGAGTAAAGAGTAGGTGAATATTTGAGATTTAAACATCCAGACTACACGTTACAAACAATATGAAAGCGGGTTCACAGACATAGTAGCACCTGTCAATACGCTAGAAAATAAAATTAAGTGAAGATATATAGACTCTATTCTTTATGAACACAATTGTATCTATATCATTTCTTTAAGATTGAACAATTACCTTAAACGAATATATATTCAACTGCAAATTACAATATATAATACAACTTAATATGTAGAATACACATTACAAACAATAGGAAAGCGGGTTGACAGGACTGTGCTGTCAACACGCCAGTAAGAATAAGACGGATCATGAATATTACATTGTTTGAATTTGAAAATAGTTTTTAGAAAAATTATGAATGGTGTAATAATTATATATAAATCTTTTTGGTACTATTAAAATAATGAATGAATAATTGATTTGTGAAATAAAATATAAAAAGGGTAATATTAGTTGTTCCCGCCATGAGATTCCATTGATAAGTGAAAGAAAGTAGAAGAAGAAGAAGAGTAAGAGAAAATGGATGCAAGTGAGGGAAATCCAAAATTCTCAGCATTCCCTTTCAAACCCTATTCCATTCAATTCGATTTCATGAATGCACTCTATCATTCTCTCAACCATGGCGGCGTTTCCATGTTGGAAAGCCCTACTGGTATTTTTTCATTTTCTTCATTCTATGTTCATCATTATTCTGCTCATTTTTACTTCTATTATAACTTATAAGAGCTAAACATTTATAATAACATTTAATATTTATGCACATGTCTTTCACACTGTCATTTAGGGGGTGAGCATGAGTCACGGAAATTAATTAAGACTTGTCCGTTAACGGATCCTAAATTTTGGTCGAGTCCTATTTTTTTACCCCGCATCTAAACCTGAAACTAAGTCGACCTTAAATCTCGACCGAGTCAGCCTTTGAACCAGAATCTACTATACCTGATGATTAAATATAATGCATAACCACTTTAGATAAAGTGTTTCCAATATTACTTATTGTGATGATATATATATATATATATATATATATATGGTGAAAAATTAGAAAATGAACAGTACTTTCGACCAAAGAGTTATCATTTCTCTCTATGCAATTGAATAGAGACGCATAAACATGATGAGTGAGTGACCATATGACATGTCAGACAGGTCATGCTTGTCCTTTACCCGGTCCTAAATATTGACCGAGTCTAATTTTTGAACCCGAACTCGGCTCTAGACCCGATGAAATCGACCATATTCGGTCCCGATCATAATTGTTCTAAACCGGGTGAGTTGTTAGGATGTGGTCCTGCTCACCCATAATGTTAGTGTATATCATTGATCTTTTATATGTTAATTATCACTGACTCTTAAAATAATATAAATTAATAGTGGATGATACAATGTGAGTGTGAAAAACTTTATAATGCTGGTATGTAAATCTTAAACTCTTTACAATAATGTGGCATTGCGAGATTGATGGATATTTGATTAGTGTAAAAATACCTTTATACAATAAACACTCGTTGTCCATAATAACTATTTCACATCTACTATGTACTAAACTACTGATCATCATGGTGTAAAAAGCTTTATATTTGTGAATCAAAAATAAACTTTTATTACTTTGATATGATTCTGTTGGAACAGGTACTGGGAAAACTATGAGTGTTATCTGTAGTGCTCTGCAGTGGGTGGTTGATCGACGACGTCAACAGGAAGCAGGGTTTGTTTGGGGTAAGGATCAGGTGAATGATGGCGGGCTTGGTTCTGATGATGAACCTGATTGGATGAGAAACTTCGATGTCAACAAAGATGACCAAGTCAAAGAGGAAAAAATAAAAAATAAGAAGGATAAGTTTGGGTACAATAGTAAGAAGAAGAACAACAAGAATAGTTGTAAAGAGTCTCTTACTGCAAAGGGGTGTGAGAGTTTGGAAAAGAAAATTGAGACAGTGGATGTTAGTGATAAGGAGTTTTTACTGGAAGAGTATGAGAGTGAAGATGAGGATGATCCGTGCTGCGTGTCGTCGAAGAGGAGGGCTACTAAGAGTATCCTTACGTCGTCAAGTGAAGATGATTCTGATGAGGAGGAGGTGGAGGAGAAGAAATTCAAGGTTTACTTCTGTAGTCGAACACATTCGCAGCTTTCACAGTTCATAAAGGAGTTAAGGAAGACAGTTTTTGCAAGTGAGATGGATGTTGTGAGTTTAGGCTCCAGGAAAAATCTTTGCATTAATGAAGGTTTGGAGTTTACTTAAGTTGAAAGATTCTTTTTTCGTCCTTTGAGTTCCTTCTGTTTCTCTGATGAAGCTGAAGTAGCTATTAACAAATGTCTATAGTTTAAACATGGTTTCATTGCATGTTTTGCAGAAGTAATAGCACTTGGAAACTCCACACGTGTAAATGAGCGATGCTTGGAACTTCAGCAGAAAAAGAAAAATAAAGCTTCAAAAATTAAGGTATCTGGAATTTGGATTTAAAGCTATGCCTCTGTTACTATTCTTTGAAAAATGTCATGTAGAGTGTTAATCATGAGAATACTATACCACCTTTTCTACATTCTAGTGGATAATATCTCTGATACAACTCCATGTGATTGACTCCTTATTTCTTACGAGACAGGTGAATTTGCATGTGTCTTCCTTATAAAGGAATATAAGTTTGTGCTGAAGTTCTTGTTAATAATTATATTGCTTGTTTTAATTTTTTGTGCTGGGAGGATATATACTAATGAACCTTCAGTAAATGGCGCTTCGGCAATTTTAAAACTGGTCTTTTTGCATGGCTGGCGAACTTTAAAAAATAGTGATGAAACCATAGGTATTACAAACTTCTATGCTTATTGTCTAATTGTGTTACTAAGTATCCCACTCACTTCTCACTCCTAGTGTTAGTAAAACACTTCTACAATTAAATGAATAAGATTGTCAAGAGTGTAGACATTAATGTCTCTTAAACAATGGTGGTTCTGACTTGCAGAACTTAAAAGTAGGTGCTGGGGTACACAGAAAAAAGGCCTCTTCCGGTTGCCCAATGCTCAGAAAACGTAGCTTACAACGAGAATTCAGGAATGAGGCATCTCAAAGGGGGCCCTTGGATATTGAAGATCTTGCTAGCCTTGGAAGAACTTTGGGAACCTGTCCATACTACGGCTCTAGAAGCATGGTTTTGAAAGCTGATCTTGTTGTCCTGCCATATCAATCTCTTCTGTCAAAATCATCTCGTGAAGCACTAGGTCTGAATTTGAAATCAAATATTGTTATAATAGACGAAGCACATAATTTAGCTGATTCACTCATCAGCATGTATGACTCCAAAATTACTTTATCACAGGTATGTTTGTCATTTCTATACCTTGATTGAAGTATTATTACTGTCTTATAAAATCTAGTATAGACTTGCAATTTGCATAGGCCATCTTGCTTACCATTTCCTTTTGGGAACTCCAATACCCAACCTCCCAAATCATCTTAGCTAAGGTTTCTCTTTTGTGGGATTAGTTTAAATTTTGAAACGCCTTTCATGTAAAGGGACATTAATGATTTGGAGACAGCACATGGGCAATTCGTTTAGCTTAAGTGGTAGACGTCACAAATTATCTTCTGATTTTGACACCCATATTTGGATATTTAATTTTCATTTTTTCATTTAGATAGTTGCTCTCTATTTCTACAGCTAGAAAATGCTCATTGCCATTTGGAGCGGTACTTCATGAGATTCCGGAATCTTTTGGGACCTGCTAATCGGAGATACATTCAAACTCTGATGGTCCTCACACAAGCTTTCCTCCGAGTGCTGCACAGTGAGAAAGATGGAAATCTCGTAGGTTCTTGCCATTATATTGAACAGGCTTCTGAAGAAACTAGAGCCTCTGACTTCACGATGGCCATCAATGATTTTATTTTCGAGCTAAATGTAGACAATATCAACTTATTCAAATTGTTAAAGTATATAAAGGAAAGTAATGTCATGCACAAGGTGAGTCTTGCTATCAAATATATACATTTTCTTCTAACAAAGTGTCATGTGATGTGGAATGAATTTTCTGTCATTTAATGTCAAAATATATCTAATTTTACAGGTTAATGGTTATGGAGAAAAGCTGTCTACCACGGAGAAGATGTCGGCACACAATAAAACAAGGGAAAATGGTGAGGAGGGAAGCTGTCAGTCCGCTTTCCAGGCATTAGCTAACATGTTGCAATCACTGACAAACAATGATAGTGATGGAAGGATAATCATTTCCAGGTCTAGACCAACGAGCTTAACGAAACACCAGGGATACATTAAATATGTTATGCTCAGTGGGGAGAAGCTTTTCTCCGAGGTTTGCCAGATACTGTTGCATTAATTACAAAGGACTTCACACCTTAAGTTTCCTTTCCTAACAGATAATGAATAAGAAAATAACACTGTAACTTTATGTAGATTGTAGATCAAGCACATGCTGTTCTATTAGTAGGGGGGACACTTCAACCTATAGAAGAAACAAGGGAGCGACTCTTTCCATGGCTACTGCCGAACCAGTTACATTTCTTCTCATGTGGTCATATTGTCCCTCCAGACAGCATTATGCCAATTGCAGTTTCCCGTGGTCCTTCTGGCCGCTCTTTTGATTTTAGCTACAGCTCCAGGAGCTCACCAGACATGGTGTGTATATCATTGTTCTCATCTATCATTCTTATGCATAGTTTCACTGAAGTATTACCTGTGGGAAATGACTGATTATGCTGCATCTTGTGCTTTACAGATGCGAGAGCTGGGCCTTTTGCTATGTAATTTGGTGAATGTGGTTCCGGAAGGAATTGTAGTCTTCTTCCCTTCTTTTGATTACGAAGGTAAAGTATATGAAAACTGGAAGTCTTCTGGCATCCTTGAAAGGATTACAAAGAAGAAGCGTGTCTTTAGAGAGCCTAGAAACAATATGGACGTTGAATCTGTTCTCAAGGAATATAAAGATGTCATTTGTACATTGTCGAGCACGAATCCAGGAGTAAATCAAGCGTCACATACTGGTGCAATTCTCCTTGCTGTTGTTGGTGCGAAGTTATCGGAAGGGATCAACTTAAGTGATGGGATGGGTCGATGCATAATCATGGTTGGACTACCATATGCTAGCCCATCTGACATTGAGTTGTTGGAGCGGATAAAGCATATTGAAGGTTTTCGAAATTCAAAGTCCACTGAAAATCCTAGATTGTCTACGTGTAATGACATATACCATGGAGATGTACGAGGTGGTTTTGACATCTTAAGAAGTTGCAGCAATAGAGGAAAAGAGTACTATGAGAATCTCTGCATGAAAGCTGTAAATCAATCAATAGGTGCGTACTGACCGTAACCCGTAAAGGGTATATAAAGATGTGACTCTGTTGTTTTCTCACACGATCTTTATAATTGCAAAGTTGGATAAGGTAATTTGCATCTATATCTCTTATTGTTTTCTCATTTTTTGATGAATTGGTGTTATTGTTTTAGGTAGAGCAATCCGTCACATTAATGACTATGCAGCAATCTTGTTGGTTGACACAAGGTATGCAAGTGATTCATCAAAAAGGTCATTTTCCCACCCAGTCACTAAGCTCCCACAATGGATAAAAGATTGTCTTGTTTCTTCTACCAATAACTATGGTGAAGTTCATAGATTGGTGCACCAATTTTTCAAATCCAAAAAGACTTGCTGATAAAAGTCATTGCAGCAGATGTTTGTTACAAAGATATGATTTCTGTTGTTATATTCAACTTTTAGAAAAAATGAAAAAATTGCTTTGGCCCATGCAGGTCTCGAACCTGCGACCTTCGCGTTATTAGCACGACGCTCTAACCAACTGAGCTAATGGGCCATTTGAGATTTTGTTTGGATACTTATTATAAAAAATGTAAATTGGGATCATTATGATAAAAGGAAAATCATCTCCTTCCATACCGAAAATACTATGGAAAATTATAAAGAAAATTGTCAAAATTCAGAAGCCAGGATAATAAATAAACATATTTGGAAATTGCATATTATGATTGTGATTGGGTAATCAATAAAAAAATATGAAGTTATTTATTGATGATTTAGCTAATTTGTTAATCAAGTCGTTTAAAACATTTTCATATTTCCTTTGATTTTTGGAACATTACTATCATTTGGGGTCAAATATTATTTAAATATTGTGTTTTAACATCATCTTTCAATATACATTTATTTCTATCTCAAATTTTTATATATATTAATGTTTAAGAAACAATTTCCATAATAAAAGACTGGTAAGATACAAAGTTGGACCGGACTAGTAAATCAAAACACTAGTTTGTGCGGTCATTTATCAGTTTCTTCAGCAGAGTGGATGTGATAATATAACAACAACCTGATCTTTATCTCATTAGTTAGAGTTGACTATATGTATTGAACAATGTTATAATGTTCTATCATAAATTATTTTATTGAAAAAAACTATGTGATTATAGATATATACATATATATATATATTTATATATATTTTCTGCCCCATGATGATGATCCTACTGCCCCAGATAAAAACTTTTGACAGTCTTTGCCAGCAATGTGAGTATGTGTATGTAGTAGAACAGGTTATTTTGATTTTGAGCATCACTTGTGGTTTATAGCCTCATAGCCATTTACTACCCCAATTTATGACCCATTAATGTATCATCATAAACACTGAACACCCTATTTAATGATGACAGAATTTATGTCCTTCAATATGCAGATTAATTTAGTTATTATCTGAGCATCACTTGTGACAGAATGCTATTCAAGGCCAAGTAATATGGTGTCAGATATTTAAAAACAAGTAATATATGACTGTTCCTTGACATAATTCATCAACAACTACACATATTTCATTTTAATGTCAATTTTGAAAACCAACGAGTTAGTCTAGTTGTATAAAGGTTATTAGATTCCTAGAATGACCAAAAGATCAATGATTCGATTCTTAGGAACGACATTTGTTAGGATAGGATCCACACACCCTGAAAGAAATTAGTTCATTACTCATAGGATGAGGGGATGCCCTTGATAGTACAAAAAAAATATCTAATGGGATTCCTCATGAATGAGATATGCAGTTTTAGCAATTCATGTCAGTTGCCATAGAGTTCAGTAGATCTCCTTACAAAGCAAATAGTTTTACAAGAAACTAAGAATTGCTGAGTATAGTTGCTTTATCCCAATGCATGAAACACATATCCGATTATGCATAAGGAGGGTAAATATACGCAACTTTAGTTTGTAAGTAGGTTGATTGTTTTTTCGGATTTGTACTTGTGACTTTCAGGTCACAACTCACAAGAAAGCACCCTTACCTCTGAGAAATTAAAATGCAAGTATTCAAGTAATGCAAGTGACACTTGTATACACATCACCCATATAAGTTTTTACCATCTGATTTTTTTGCGTATTTCAACTATGATTCAGACACATCATATGTGTAGGATATGTCATTCTTAGATGTGTGCATCAAGCATTAAGCATTACTGTTAAAACAGTGGCAACTGTCTGATAGTGACCTAAGTGCATGAAATGAAATGCTCTCATCTCTGGCAACTTAACTACAAAAGGGGGACCATGCATCTCTTCCTTACAAAAGCTCGATTCCTGAATGTGATACTTGTTGGGAGGGACAGTCACGCACTCCGAAAAAGATTAGTTCCTTACCCAAAAAGGTGAGGGGATACCCTTAGTAGTACCAAAAAACTTATCATTGTTTGGAATGATAGCATGTGTAATATTAATTATTTTGTGATCCCATGCTGAATTTTCTTTTGAAAGCATTGACTGAATCAGCATTGGAGGTGCATTAATAAGTGTAATGCCAAATGGACTAAAATTGTAGCCATGGCAAACAATTTCTTGTTTTGGTGAAAACAATACATTAACATTAGTTATAAACTAGGCACCAAAGTCCTCAAATCATTTCTTCAAGTATCATTAACCCATATCAGCATACAAAATCTATATAAGGTCTAGGACACCAAAAATGCTTTAGTACTCTCAGATATTTATTATGATAGGGTAGCCACCTTTGAGCTTTAAGGTTTGGGAGAGGGTTTGAAAGGGAAGCGGAACATGGGATGTCGTAGACTAAAGGAAGGGTAAGAGTAAATACAACTCCTCGTAGTATTGTTTCAAAAACCGAACCGGAAATTTAACTGATGAGACCTCCGAGTTATGGTTCAATTGGTTCAATCAACTATGTTATTTGTTTGAACAATGGATGAAATGAAAGTTACTTGAACCGAAAAAAATATGACCAATTCACGGTTCAATCAGCCGGTCCGATTCAGTTCTGTTATAAAAGTACTGCTTTGAGTACATTTCTTTTGTCTTTTGGTAATGTTAAGAAACTAGTTACCATCTGCAGGTGTTTCTTTTTGTGAATCTGAATCAAGACAAAATCAAATATTACACAAGAACTACATAAGATCAAACTATGCAAACTCTTGAAGACAAAGCTTCTTGCAGAAAGCCTAGGCCATCATTCATTGAAGAACCACAAATGATGCTAAGAGGAACCATTCACAAGACCAAAGTTTTCATTCACAAAAGGCTGAAAACTTTCAGGTCTTTCTTCTTTGGAGGGTACCAAAGACTTCCAAGATCTCTTTCCTTCAATCCATTCCATTGTAGAAGTGGCAATGCAAGAACTTATACAAATGGCCAATTATACAACGACTTTTACGATCACTTGCAGTCTGATCTGAGCATAGCAAAGACGTTCGGTAACAATGACATGTCCAAATCAAAAGAGCCAGCAGTGGAAGATGCGGCATGTAGTGGAAGCTTCATGAGTTTTCCCAAACAAAGTTCACAAAAGAACATTCACGATGACAAAGCGGAAGAGAAGAAGAACAAGGTCGGGCCATCGAAACTAGGAAACGGGGAGGATTTAAGTTCAAAAAACATGAAAAAGGAAACTCATGTTCTAGCACAAAAGATGAAGGACCTGGATATGATAGATGCTGAGGGTGATCTTGAGCATGTACTAGACATAGAAGAGGCACTCCACTACTATTCTTGCCTTAAAAGCCCGGTCTATTTAGATATTGTCGACAAGTTTTTTGTGGATATGCACTCAGAGTTCTCTGCTCCACAGCCCTCGGTCAAGATCAAACCCTCGACGAAAAGACTTCACTCAGTTCAGCATGGAGGTAGATAAGATAATCACAATGCAAAGACTGCCCTAGTGTAAATAAAATCTGTTTTATTTCACTATTTTGTGCCTCTTATTTTCCTTTGTCCAGTGTGCTGTATGATTGAGTTCATTTGGTTTGATTCCTACTATTTAGAGCTTTTTTCTTATTTTATTACTTTCTGGTTATTGCTTGAATCGAATCCATATTGTTCATTCATCGATAATGATCTCTTACAATACAAGAATCTCCAACTCTTGTCGGCCAAACTTTCCATCTTGCACTTTTAAATCTTCAGTTTTTTCCTCAAAAAGTGCTATAAATTTTTTAACTACTTCAGACTTATAGTTGGCAATTAAAATGTAATGCATACAAACATAAGAGGGGTTGGGAATTGTGAGAAAGTAATAGTATCCCTTCTTAGCAAAACCATCATGCGATCTTTGAACACTTGCGCCGAATCTGGCCCATAGGAAATGTCAAGACACGAAGATCTGATAGTTTCATCATTGCCAGGGCGAAATCTCTATGGAACAAAGTAGGATCATATGCATACGCTTTAATCCATTTTTTGGTCGCTTTCCCTTTCGTTAGCTGCTGATCAGCATAGAGGACTCCTCTACCTTGCAACAGGCTATGGTAGTATACCGTCCCAAAATCCAGTCGAGTTTGCTCAAAGTCCATATCCACTCCTGGCTCTTCAACCAGGGATGAAGGTGAGCCATGGGAACTGTGTCCTAATGCTGAAGAGGACAATGCATTAGTGTGATTGCATGTTGATCTTAGTAGCTTCAGAAATTCAGTATCTAGAGAAGGGTCAGGTTCATTAGTTCCAGTGAAGTTATAGAGACGGTCTTGGAAGAATTTGCAGTGGATTACCCCAATGCTGTGGGAACCTGAAAGGAGAAAAGGAACAGACTAAATCATCAATTCATAATGGAAAAATTGCAGAAGGACCAAATAGCAGAAACCAAAGACATATCAGAACACTTTGTACACCGAAAAAATAAACATATATTATGCACATTTTAACCTATTCTATATATGTTTCAGGTTAAATTCACAAAGGCAAACAAATAATTTAGGAACTGAAATTCACAATTTCTTGTGCCGAGTGTTGAACTTAGAGGGAAGAGTCGTCATGTATCAGCTGCCTCAGTAGCATCAAATTTGAACACAATATAAGACCAAAGGCTTTGTTTCACACGAGTATAAAGAGTAAGGTGAAAGAATAAGTAGAAATTAACCTAGGAGAGTGACCATCTCTCTTTCATTGAACCCCCTTGTTTTGAAGGATGCAATGGTTTCTGATAAATCACCGTACGGTGAAGGAAGCTCGAAGGTTGCAATGTCAGAGAACGAGTTGGAACCATCTCTCCTGCCTGTGTTTAACGGATAAAATGGACCACCAGCCTGAAATAACGGTTCTAAATCATGTTTTGAAGCAATCAATCACGTGCACCCGACAAGTCGCACAAAGGCGCAATCACAGAATTTTAGACTGGAGAAAATATATTACCAGAGCTACACAGTCTCTTGCTGCCAGTACAAGAATATCAGCACACGAAACAACCCCGGGGCATGCTTCTTCAAGCTTGGACTTGATGGTCTCAATTACATCAAAACCTTTGAGACTTTGATTTGGAGGTGACTCTTTCTCTGAATCAATGTAATCATCAGCATCTAACAAAACTGAAGCATCACATCCCTGAACCAAACCAATTAAAATCAACACAACTCAGTTAAAACCAATTATACTAACCGCGCAATTCATAGAAAAAAGTGAAATCAGAAATATGCAACAACTAGTGAACAACAAACTTGTTAAATTGTATTTGAGAAGAAGGTTTTAAAATTCAGTCGGTAACTGCAATTATGATCATAATATTACAGTTTTGATAGTCTTTGTAATTGTAGTAAGGACGATTCTACTCTCTTGCAATTATGTGCTATTTCACTATCTGCAACTGCAATTTAAGATCATGACCAAGTCTAACTCAAATTTCTCCTAGAAACTGTTGAAGAGAAATTAGCGGGGCCATTTGTTAAGCTTTTATCACAGAAATTATATTATTATTTTGATAAAAAAAATCACTTCTCACAATTCTGCACATTTGTTTGAGTTTTTATAGACTAACAGAAGCTGAAAAAAAAGTGAAATTCAGTTTTTCTTAAGAAGCTTTTATTTTTAGCTTCTCAAAAAATAAATTTGTAGAATCACTTGTTATTTAAGCCTAAATTAATAGGCCCTAGTTACATTTGAATCCAAACATGCCTGAGAACTAGAAAAAAACAAAAGCTTAAGCACAGAATAAGAAATGGAAACCATAAATCAAGAACATTTAGGAAACAAAAACTCATATGATATCAGTAAATGTTAACCCAAAAAGGGAATTCAACAACAAGCACATTGAGAAATCATTTGAAACTTGAACACCAATAACAATTCAACAAAACCCAGATCAAAGTTTTTACAAGACATCACAGAAGAGTGATCAAAACCACAGAAACAAGCACAGTTAAATCAAGAACAAAGGGCAACAACAACAAAAAAACTTTTTTTTAATACAATAACAGAAAAATCATAGAAAATGAACCTGTATGAAGCAATCATGAAAAGCAAGACGAATGATAGCAGGAACCAAACTAGGTCTAGAGCGATGAAGCTGACGAATCGCAGCGCGAACAATGTGCTCAGCACGAGGGCAAGAATCGCGGTAGAAATCGTATTCAAGTGAATTAGTCTCAAAAGTAAAAGAACGATAATGATGGTGATGATGATGACGATGATAAAAACGGTGACTTTTGTGAGAGAATAACAAAGGGTAGTTGTGAAATGAATCTTCTAAGGTAACAATAGAAGAAGATGAGTAAAATTGAGAAGAGATATTGGTATTGTTGTTGTTATTGTGAAAAATGTGAAGGTGATTATCAAAAGAGAGTAAGAGACACAACACAAAAAGGTGAAAGTGGTAACTGAAAATGGGTATGTGAATTTGATCCATTTTCAATGTCAAAGTTCTCATCTTTCACTCAAATCAATGGAAGAAGAAGAAGAAGAAGAAGAAAATGGCGGGAAAAGAAGTTTGTAACTGAAACTGTCATTGTGATTCTGAATTTTGTGATTTTGTTTTGTCAGCTATTAATTTGAGAGAACTAGTGAATTGTTAAATACAAATTCATATAATTTAAGTATTTATTGGGTGAATATTTTATTATTTTTTAATAAAGATTAATTATAAAGAAACTATAAAAAATAATACTATATCTTAAATCATTTAGGTTTCTAAATTCATTTATCATCATTATACTTTGATACAAGAGTCTTTTTATCAATAAAAAGATCAACAAGATTTTTTATATGTTATGCATTTTACTATATAGGGAAGATGATGACTTTTGCTTGCTACTCTATTGTATTTGATTGGTTTTAGTTTTTCTAACTCTTGTGAGTGTAAATTTTGGAATGGATGAATAAGATTTATAGAGGTGATACAAAAGGAGTCGAAAAGGTGAAAAAAAGTAAGTTAGATGAGAAAACTTCAAAGGTTATTAAGAAAGAAGGTAGAGTCACAAAAATGACTATCAAAATTGAAGCATAAATTGTGAATCGAGGCAAAAGTAGTCAATTATGAGAAGGATAAATACCGATAAAAAGAAGGATATAACTTTGAATTAAATTGAAATATTTTGGTTGAATGTAAGGAAACATGGAATGCTTGGTTGGAACTTTCTGTGAGGCATGTAGAACTACATGCTCAACATGCCTTTTTGTAGTCTAGGGTATGTTTTGGTTCTTCATGTTTAGCTTTATTTATTTTGCTTTCTAATTCTGAACCACAATTTAAACCCTAAATTTTCAAAATCCCAAGCAACAATAATGGAAAGTTAACATGGACAAACATTCAAAAGATAGAAGAGTAAATTAAAGTTTTTTTAATTAGATGACTAGATTGAAACCTAAATATAAGATAAACCCACAAAAGTTCTTGGGAGTGTTTACAAATGGTGTAAGATTTAGTTATCCATTTTGCATTAAATACATCCTCAATTTATTTGCTATTATTTGCATTGCCTTGTTTGAGTATATAAATAAATAATATAATGATGCATTTCAATATCCTATATAAAGATTCTCAACTTTCTTTGAAAACCCATTATGGAGAATTGTGATGGATCATCCATGATTATAATAATATATAGCAGCATACATAAAATTTCATAAATGGAAAACATTTGAACTTTCACCAAAATCTAATTCTCAAGCAGAGTCTCATTTAAATCAGTGACCAGCAGATGAGACCATAACATTATGCTGCTTCAAGCGTTCCTCGAAACGCGCTAAACGAGTTTGTAACTGCATGATTCCAGCAGCCTTCTGAGATAGAATGTCATTTAGTTTTGTTAAATAATCATCAAGCTGATTCCCTGGTTGATCTGCTTCAACCAAGAGGTTCATTTCCTGCACATGTAGAGCATGTAAAAATCTGAATCTATATATCTAGAGAAAAAGAAAAGAAGAAGAAAGTGAGTTTCATGTCTGTAGTTCTACCAACTAAACTAACTGTTGGGAAGGAAAGCAACTTTATGAGAAATCTGGTTTTCGGTGACCTGCAATTTTATGTGTTGCCATCTACACAACTAGAGACATCTGATCCAACTAGTTTCAAAGGTTTTATGCATGACACAGTTGCATACTTGATACGTCCCAAACATTTATAAGAACAAATGACATGAGAGAGGAATATTAGATCCAATTTAAATACCTCTCTGACAATATTCATGGTGTCCTCTACTTGTTTCCGGTGAGCATTTACGAGGTCTTCTTCTTCCTGAAATTATTATATATGCTTTTACAGTATGTTTTCTATGTATCAAGAAAAACATTCTCTTGGTAGTCACGGTGTCTTACCTGTAAGAGGGCATTTAAATCATCGTCTAAACGTGTGGTTACAGGTTCAACTTTTGGGGGCTCCTTCCATTTGATCTGACCATTGGGTTTCTTCAACTTGTCATCTGCCGCACCATATAGCTCTATCTTTCCATTTTTATTTAATGATGGTTTCGGATGTTCATAATACTCTTCAGGGGGACTAAATTCATCCCCGTCATTTTCTTCAACCCAAGTATCAGCAGTTCGATCCCCATAAGCAGATGCAGCAACCGAAGATAATGGTAGGGTAGTTGATTCTCTAAGGTTGAAATTTGAAGATGGAGCATCTTTCTTAGAATTGTTCCCTTTTGAAAGGCTTTTAACCCTGCATTTTCATTAAGTTTGTAACAGGCACAGCAAGACCATAAATTTTCAGTTTCCTACACTTTCGATGGTTGTGTACAGCATGGGTGGTTTAAAGGAGTGGGAATAATTAACAACAAAATAATTCATTGTTCTTTTCTGGTAGAAAACTCATTGTTACCTGTCAGCATATCTTAATGTATTGAGAGTATGTTCACATGAACCAGAGCTTGGTGATATGCATGATATCATAACAGTGCGGGAATTGCCCACAAATGAATCCCTCAAAACTTCGGTCAGTTTACTGCCTCTGAATGGGATGTGTCCCTGGTCATTATCGAGAGCTCTTATGCATTCCTTAAGGGCCAGCAAGCTCTTATTGATCTCAGCACCTTCTATTCTGCATCATATAATTCAGAATGCCCGGCCAAACAAATTAATTAAAAGAGCTAAGGGAAAATCTACAATATTGTTAATAGAGAAATATACGTCATTCATAATATCCCATTTCGACTCCTTGCAATATACCTTGTCTGTTTGTCATTGTCTGTGGTATCTGCTCCACGTTCACTTCCAGCAAGATCTATGAAGGAGAGCTTGCCAACGAGACGGGGAGGCTTGGATACATTGCCATCAGCTGGCCTCTTGACAGCAAGCTGAAGTATTGCATGTGACCGTGAAGATTCCTCATTGGCACCCGTGGTGCCAGTACTTCTTGTGGCATTACCTTGCTCAATTAGTTCCTTGATGGTCTCTACATCCGATACTCGGTACTCTTGCAAACCGACAATGCAAACTTGCTGCTTACCATCCTCCCTCATGCATAGTTTTCTGAAGAAGTACGACATTACAGCTCAAGAATAGAGAGCACATGTGCAAACAAGAAGGATGAAATGACTTACTTTCGTTCGTTAAGGAGATCAAAAAGCTTCCCACCATATATTTCAAAGAAACTCACAAACAACTGAAAACCCTGGTTCCTGTAAGTTTGATGCATCAGTCTCAAGATGTCCCTTGATGCTTTAAGAGGCAGTGGCTTCATTGTGTATGTTTTTCCACTTCCTACATAAGCAGAAAATGGGATTTAGAACTTCGCCAAGTATATAGCTTGAATAAACACACCAGTTATAATGCAAGTCAAGAAAGTCATTTTGGCATGAAATAAAGTAACATGTACAGAAGAATTAAGATTCACCTTCATAGAATTCAACCTTATTTCTTTGACATAAAAATGTGTGGACATGATGAAAAACATGTGGAAGTATCTTAGAACATTACCCACATTTTAAAATACAAACCATCAATGACTCAAGAAGAAGCCAATCTACGGCGGTAATTTAAACAAGTGAATAAAAAAATATAAGAATCAGATACTATCATGGACAACATGATTTTCTTTCAAGAATGAAAATAAAAACTGGAAAATTCAAGAGCGGCACATGATAAGTTCATTTTCAAATAGGCATAATCTGACTTGTCCTGATGCAAGTTATAATCAGATTTGAAAGGCCACTATAACCTGTTTGTCCATATGCAAAGCAAGTTGCCTTAGTGCGCTCAAAGATGATTGGAACTATAGGCTCCACTGTTTCACGATACACCTAAGAAAATGTAGAACAATATAAACAAAGGTTACAACAATGGGGCTATATATTGCTAATTCATTCTTTTCAATTGAATATTAACTGCAATGTAGCTACCTCATCATTCGTAACTTCTTCATTCAAGACAGCATCAAAAACAAATTCATGCTTCTCAACATACTGAGTTAGGTCAACCTGTAAGGCATTTAGATTTTAAAATCATCAAATATAGAACATTTATTAGAATATCAAACCAAAAAGTTGTCATACGCACTTGAAAGAAAATAGTGAGCAAATATTAATAACTGATAAGTTTTGGATATGTAGCAGATGTGCTAAAAATACTAGTCTTTATGACTTATTATCTTCATTTATGCTATTTCTAGAGTGCTTCTTCAATTATTAAAATATAAAGATATAAGGAATAATGGTGAAGACAATTACAGTATTACACTCTTACACTCCGAACATTTAAGAGCACTGCTTGTCCTTTTAAATTTTAGCCCTAAACAAATTATCTGTGCTGTTTTCAAGTCATGCATATCAGAACAAGAGAACGATTCTGAAATCAAATATCTTTGCAGCTTCATTCACAACTGCTTGATGTTACATTTCACATAGTTAGGGACAATTATACAAAATTTTAACCAGAAATTTCAATAATTACACTTACCTTAAGTTTAGTTTCATGCACTGTTAAATAATTGGAAACTGTATCTACAATATCTTGCTCACGCTTTGTTGCTTCCTTCTTATTAAGGGGTCTTTTGCGAACCTGCATTAAAAAGTAAGATGCCAAAGTCAGAACGAGTCAAAATTCAAGTGTTAACAAATTTCAATTCTCATTTCCAGATGCTACAATATTGAGAAAAAATTATATGCATACAATGCGGCAGATTATGCTAATGCGGTTTTTGAGCGAAGGGTTAAAGTTTACTGCAATCAGTCAGCAAAATATTTTTAAGTGGAAATTGAGTCCAAATGCTTGAATTAAAAATAAACACCAATAGTATACTGACTACTGAGATATAAGTAACAAGAACATACCACGACTTTAATCTTGGCTACAGCACTAGATTTCTCTTTGTCTGCAGAAATATTATCCGAGGTGTTTTCAGGTGCAAGCGCTCTGCCAGTTTGTTTGCTATAAATGTAAGGTTCAGAATCATCCAAGCTTCTACTGAGGGTGGCATCAAATACATTGGAGACTGGCATCTACCAGGATAGGTAAATTACAAACAAATATATAAGCTACATTTTGCATGTCCGTCAACTTAGAAAGTGAAAATGAAAGATCAAGCATTCCATTTCAAATACGCAAAGCAATAGATACGCATAACCGAATATGATTAAGAGTGTGTTTGAGAATATGTTCGCAGACCTGATTTTTGATTAACTAGGTTTTACATGCTTGATTTGGATTAAAAAGGAATATGAAGTAACTGATTTATGTTTGGATACCTTATAATGAAAAGTGATTTTGATAAAATGAATATTATTTGGATAGTACCAATCAAAATGACTTTTAGATGCATAATCAATTTTCTAAGGGGATTATAATGATAGTATTAGTTAAAAATAAAAACCGAGTCTTGATAATTGTAGAAGTGAAAAATCTTTTCTACTTCAAACCCAGTTACACCTAACTGACAAAAAACAAATTGCAAAACATGTTCCTAAAAGATTCAAAACTCAGTTTGGAGCCCTCCAAACAGTTTTCCAAACTCACAATAAATACTGTTTTTTTCTAGATATGTAGTAAAAGTGTAAGTAACCTCGGGAAGAAGCTCGGTATCAAATGAATGGAGATCCAAGAGGCCAGGGCTGAAATCACTGGGCGAATCTTCTTCACCGTATTTCTTCATCGGCGTAGATTGCTCCATGTAATACTCATTTCCTCCACTGAAGCTCCTCTGTACATTCTTATACATTCTACCTCCCCCACCATACAAGTTATAGTCCTGAAAATCCTCCCATCAAAACACAAAACACAACATACTCCAATCAAACTCAAAATCAGATTACTCACAATTCAAAAATCAATCCTCAATACAATATCCTTACCAGATCATCGCCACAATATTCAGATTACATATTATATATACAACAACCAAACCTTCATCTCACTAGGTAGGGTCGGATAGATGAATCAAACGACACCATAATGCTCTATCATAAATCATGTTCATTAACAAAACATTAAGAATTACATATCATAACATCCTATTCGTTTGCGAGGTTAAAGCTGGTTACAGGTTTACTCTCCTCAGACCCCACTAGAGACACTGCATCCCTACTATATATGTATACAATAATGTACATAAAAAATATAAACACAATCTCTATTATATACTATATACAGAGTGCACTGTCAGAATAAATATTTACGAAAATAGAGACTACATTTTATATATAGATATGTAAGTACCGGAAACAATCTTTTCACTTAGGAAAATAAAGTTGTTTACATCACTAGATAGGAGACACATGCACTATCGTCCTTTTATATATATATAAATAAATATAAACTACTTTTTTTAAATTGACTCTGCCACTACAATCGAGACCGCAATTATTTGTTTTGGTAGTCTCTGCAACTGCATCTTGACCACATCAATCAAACTTGTCTCAATATTTATCAAAAAAGTAACCGCAACCGTGACCACAATAATTTAACTACAATTATCAAATGAGACTACAAAGGACTAAAAAATAGAATAATAAATTGAAATTGAAAATGAAGTTTGAATATAATAAAGAAATAATTAACCTGAAGAGGAGGAATAGGATTGGAAGAAGAGTGAAACCAGTTGTTATTGGACGAAGCGTCGAAGAATTTATCAGAGTAGTTGTTGTTGTTGTTGTTATGGTGTAACCCCGCCGCAGAAGATCGCTGCCCTTGTTTCTTCATCTTTTTTTCTTCACTTCACTGTGCACAACCAAAATTGAATCCAAGCCTTTTTTTTAAACACAAGAGAATAATAACGATGCTTTTGCACGTGCCTATCACGAGAGAATAAAACGACGACGTAGATTGGAGAGGTTTTCTCGAAACGACGACGTTGGTGGAGAGGTTTTTTCAAAACGGCGACGTAGTGAGTGTTTTTTTTCTTCTGTTGTGTCTCGGTGGGGTCCACGTTCAATTTATCATTGCGCGCTACTTCAAATTCAAATGTTGTGAAACCTTCTTTATGGGTTTACATGGTTAATGAAAAAAATATTAATTGTTCTTTAAATGTTTAACTATGTTTTTAGTCATATGTGTTTTAGCAATGATGTAAAAACTGTACCGTACTGGTCGGTTCGACCAGAAAATTGGCAAATCGGATCCCTAACTGATATGGTATATATGTTGAATCGGCCAAATATCAAAATCGGTCAAAACTGGTGAACCGGCTGGTATTTGATTAAACCGGCTGGTATTTGATTAAACTGGCCGGTTTATACACACATTTTTTATAAAAAAAAACTTAAAAATTCATTAGAAGTAACTCATCTTTCCAACATTTCTTCAACACTTCAATGTACATGCTTCCAATGCATACTTAGATTAGACTTTTTGGTTCTTAACATTCGTGTGTAATCTCAATGACATTTGTGTAATCTTGGAGTATAGGATTTTGTGCAAAAATATAATCTCGATATGAGACAACTTTGACTCCTTAATGTTAAATGTTAAAACTCCAAAATTATTTGTTTTGTAGAGTGAGTTATGAACTTGTCTCATTTATTTATATTTTGTGATTGTTAAGTGATACTTTTGGATTGATATATGTTTTGTAATTTATACTTTGAATTTGTTAAAGACTTAAAGTTATTTGTTTATGTGAATTTTGAATAGATTATAAATATGAATTATAAATTTGAGTATCTACTTCTTTGAATTTTTTTGTTATAGGTTTATATATATATATATAAATAGGTATGTCCAATTTAACCAACATGCAGTTTAATTACTGAACTACCAATTGAACCACTGTACCACTATACTTATTTTTCAAACACCGTTTGATTTTACTTATTTTTGTTAACGATTAAGGTTAAATTTAAAATTCAAATACGTTATCTATATCTATACTTCTATACAACTTCTAAAGCAAAAACATAAAATAACTAACTATTCATGGTGTAATTTATAATTCCCTATTTTACCCTCACTATTTTCTATTTTCTACCAAAAAACTATATGCACAATGTTCCCTTCATTCACATTATTATTTAGTTTTCAAAAATTATCATATTTATTACTTTTTAATCACATTTTTTGAGAACCTTTTAAAACCTCCCGTTTGAATTAATTTTAAAAAAACTGCATGTTAGTTATTTTTTCAAAAACTACCACATTCAAAGAAATTGTTGCATATAAATTATTATATTTGATATTTATAGCATATAAATATAAATTATACATTATAAACAATAGGAAAATGGGTTGACAGGCACGAGAGTGCATGTTAACATACTAGTTATATATAAAGCCAAAACTTGAAATAACTTCCCTCATGGTGTAATTTTTATTTCCTATATTGCCCTTAATATTATTTAATTTTTACAAAAAACTTTATAAATCCTAAGAACTACCACCAATACATTAATTAACCACATATCTCACATTAAATCAAACATTATCGTAAACATAAAAAATATAATATAAAGTACACCGAACACAAAAATACATTTTAATTCAAAAAATGAAATATATAAAAATTGAATATGTAGTACCACACAATATTCGCCGGCAGATATGAAGTGCCTGTACACTAAGACTAGAACATTAGTCATCTAACTTGGGCTCAATCATTAAAAAAAGGATATTGTAAAAAATAATGTGAGGAATTAAAAACAACTTTCAACAACCTTAATGAAAAATTATATACATAAATTGTTACATTTTAACTCTAAACAAAATATTAACTTAGATATGTTTATCATAAGTTTATAATGTCTAGCCTTGCTATGAATGAATTACAAAAAATATGTAACTTAATGTGTGTGATCGGTGAAAAATACTTATTATTCCGAAATATAATATAATAATATTTATCCATCATTCATTTTTAATCATAATTTATTATTCCAAAATATAATATAAATAAATTGTATATAATGTATAAATACTTACCGTACAAATGTTACACTCAATATGTAATATCCTCTCCTAAAGGAGAAATAAAAATTAGGTACAATAATGAGATAAATATGTATGGAAGTGTAAAAGTTTTTATATTTTTACTGCATAATCCATCATTCATATTTACTCACTGCTGTCTCTTAAATAAAAATAGTATAATAAATGATAAACGATATATTAATTATGTATAACTTTTATACCAATATTGTATAAATATTATACTCTGTAATAATATTAGATACAATTATACTATGTGATAACACTTATCTCACCTTCCCACATGCTTCAAAAAATAAAAATCATGAACTCAAATTGATATTTACACAACCAAATTTTTTTTTGCTCCAATTTTAATTTCCACGAATATTACCCAAACCAATGTAGCCTAAGTGAAGGGAACCTTATAGAAATAATATTGTCTAAAAATTGAATCACCTCACTAGAATTTGGATAAGCCAATTTTCTCATTTTAATTAGCCCTATATTCTAAAATATTAATCAATAAACTCTTAGATCTACCTAGTAATATAAAACACATTATCCCATAAAAAATTAAAAGATAAAAAATTTAATTCCTGAAAATAACATTTATTATTATAACCTCTAAAATGAATTAGTTACCTACCATAACCGTAATTACGAGGATATGGAATAGTATAAAGAAATTGTAAAATATTAAATCCTAAAAATCAAACTCATAATGGATTGGGCTAGAAATATTAAAGCCCATTATTTTTTTTTCAGTTAATCACATTCCTTTATATAACTAGAACCCTAAAACCCTTTCTTCTCAATCTTCATCTTTATTCCCAAAGAAACCATTGAAAGATGGAAGAGAATAAGTACAAAAATGGTGATGCTCTTGATTATATAATGAATTTGAGTAGTGTTCCATCAAAGCTTCCTGAAAAACTTGAACTTCTCAGAACCCGTGTTCTCTGCAACAACGATGCTCCTCAACATGTATCTCTCTATATTCTACTTGTTTTTGTTTAATAATTGCTTTCTAATTTTCAGTACCCAGTTTCTCAAAGTTTATAACCTTTCAATTGTGAAAGCATGAGCATTTAAGTTCATATTAAGATTCACTCATTAGTTTTTGCCACTGGGTGTTTGTAATTTTAAGAAAAATATGAAGATTTTTTTTGTAGGTATGCATCTTTTGATTCGACTGGGTTCCTCTGTTTCTACCTATGGTCCTGCTTGTTATTTTTGATTTTTGAGTAAAATGAATTTCAAGATATTAATTGATTTTATAAAAAGTGATTTAGTAATATTCTATGGTGGTGTTTTTGGTTGAATATTTTTTACGCACATCGCAATTTTTTGTACTTGGCTAGACTTATTAAGAAAAATGAATTTTTTACCTCGACTATTTACAAAGCTGAAACAAACAGTTTCATGGGTGATTTCTTATTAAAAATCTCCTTTTTGTGAGCCAAAAAGCTGAAACAAAGAGGCTCTTAAATATTGGTGGGTTTTGTTTTGTGGCTGTGATATTTGGGTTTTATTCGTTACTCATTTTGCACATGTTTAATTTTGCAGACAGACACTATACAATATTCCGGTGCTTATGCAGCATTAGGAGTTGATAATAGTCTGCGATTGGATAATTTTTGTGAAAACTTTAAAGTTGAGGTGAATAAGCTCACTGAAGAGACCATAGAGTTCGATATGATTGGTATTGATCCAGCACTTGCCAATGCGTTTCGACGAATTCTTATAGCTGATGTGAGATATTTTAAGTTTCCTCCATGCTTTGTGTTCACGATATCTTGTGTTTGCTTTTTAATATTTTGGTTGCATTTATTTTCACCCCATTTAGCAAGTTTCGATGCTTTACTGAAATCACAAATACTTGTTTTTTATCTCAGTTTTCATTTTCGTAGTGGAATATTAGGTTCGTAAAAGTACGAAAATATCTTAAATTGATTGCAATTTGACAACGTTGTGAAAAGTCCCGGGAGAATGGAGGTATGTAGAGCCGTTTCTGCATACCTGCGGCCTAACATTACTCCGACTTTGTATATTATTTTATACTTGTTTTATTTTCATCTTTATGTGTTGCCCTCTGTATTTTAACTTTGAGTTGATATTAATGGTACTAGTGGATAATTAAAAGTTGATGTGGTTTTTACAAAATTAGGTTCCAACAATGGCTATTGAAAGAGTTTACATTGCAAACAATACCTCACTTATACAAGATGAAGTTCTTGCCCATAGATTGGGCCTAGTTCCAATCAATGCTGATCCCAGGCTTTTTGAATATCCAGGTCTAATATCTGCACCAATTTATAAATAAATTTTAGTTCTAGTTACTAGTACGTGGCTTTTCTTGCTTGATAAAAGGGAATTCTATATTTGTTGTTTGATGGACACCCTTTACACAACAAAGTTGAATGTTATTTGTGTCTTTTTTTATGAACAGAAAATGCGGGAGATGAGAAGAATGAAAAAAACACCATTGTTTTCAAACTACATGTTCGATGTCCCAATAAAGTTGGTCAACCCCGTATTACTGGTAAATGGATTGATTCTAATTTTTTTTTTAGCTATTTTAACTTGACTCCAACCCTCATGGCTGCCATTATTGTCTTCTTATATTGAAATATAAATACAGTGAAATCAGGTGAACTAAAATGGTTACCTAATGGGAGTGAGCTTCTTGGTGAAAATAAAAAACCAAATGCTGGTTCACAAACATCCTTTAGTTGCAGCCAAGACTCAATTCCTCAATTTTCCGACAATCCACCCCGTCCACAATATTCGGATATTATATTAGCTAAACTTGGAGCTGGACAGGTAACCCTCCTTTTTATGTTGCTTTTCTTGAGGGGTATATTGGTTATATCGAAACTGATATAGGTATATAAGCCATAGCTTTTCATCGTGCGTGTGCATCTGGGATGCCAAGTAGGAAAGGGATTGTTTCACATATTATGTGTCATCCATTGTGAGTCTTAATTTGGATATAGTATCGAAAGTAGCAAAATGATGAGCACTTCTTCGTTCCTCAAGTTTCCTTATCCATCTCACTACCATCTTTTCATGGTTAGGAATATCTGCTTGTCTTGTTACTTGTGAGACCAAAAGATCCGATCTCATAAGACTAACAATTACTTATCTCTCGTGTACTAAATTCACAATTAACCGTCATCATGCTAGATGAGTTATTCTCCTTTATAATGGTAAATTGGAGGTCTTGTTATCATTGTTGGTGTTGGTTGTTGCATCACTGTGTTGTTCTAAAAGCTTATAGTTCTAGGCATCCACTTAAATTGTTATTCTAAATGCTTATAGTTCTATCTAACTTCCCTTTTCTCTGAACATCATAGATTGGAGAATCATAACAATGTTTAGTGCTTAATCATTAATGGCTTATTTGTTAGTACTTAAGATAAGATTCATTGACCTCTGTTTATATATCAGTCCTATATTTTATCATTGAAGTCTCTTGAGGTATCTGGTTTTGCAAATTTGTTATTACACGTTTTCATAGAAGACTGGAAGCAATACTTGTTACCAAACGTTGTAGCTATAAACACATGCTTTTGTAGGAAATCGAACTTGAAGTTCATGCCGTTAAAGGAATTGGTAAGACACATGCGAAATGGTCCCCAGTTGCCACAGCTTGGTATCGGATGCTTCCGGAGGTAAGGGATATTGTATATGTTGTCTACTGCTCACACTCGCATACTGCCAGAAGCTTACAACTTTGTATTCTTTTCTAGGTTGTACTCTTGAAAGACGTTGAGGATGAGCTGGCTGAAGAACTAAAAAATAAATGTCCACAAAACGTGTTTGATATTGAAGATTTTGGATACGGTAATTTAGTTTGCGTCCGTCCGTGCTCTTGGCATCACATTTTTATATCTTCCAATTGTACGCCATGATGGTTAGGGATAATCGAGTCCCACAATTGCAATTGCTTTTTAAGCAATGCTGGCATTGCGATTTACATAACATGTTATTTTCAATGATTATTTACATGTTTGTGCTCAAGTTCTTATGTCATTGGTACTTAATTTGCTGATTTGGTTATTCATAGGTAAAAGAAGGGCCACTGTTAAAAACCCGCGAGATTGCACTCTATGTCGGGAATGCATCAGAGGAGGGAAGGACTGGGAAGATCGTGTAGCATTACGCCGTGTTAAAGATCATTTCATTTGTAAGTCAAATGTAGTATTTAAATTCATTTGATTATAGCTTCAAAGTTGGAGGGTGAGTCTCATCGCAATACTGAGGTTGTTTCAAATCTTGGAAACAATCTCTCTGCTTGCGAGGGTAAGGCCGCATACATATATCCTCCCTAGAACCCTGTAGGTCAGAGTCTCCGACACGAAGCTGCCTTTTTTAGAATTTCTAAGTTGCTCAAACACACAAAAAACACAGCATCTTTCGGATATTCCAGTTTCATGGTAGCCAACTTCTTATAGTAGGTCAGTTGAAAAGTATTAATTTCTTAAGAAAATTCTTGGTTCTTTACTGACATTACTGATCCCAAAAATGTCAGTAAAAATTATTGTCTGCTATATAATATAGTAGAGTACAAAGTGTAATATCTATGCACCGTCAGTCTAAAGATTTATACAAAATCAATACATCATCTACTATTCATTTGTATTACTTTTTTGAAGAATCGATATGATAAAACATGAATGGCGAAATGCGAATAATACATTAACAATGTATGAAACTCATACACTATCGGTGCATAATTTCCCCCCCTCAATATAGTACTTCCAACTAAATTCTATATAAGAATGTCTGCTTAATAGTTCTAAAAATATATTACATCCTTTTACTTTTCACTTGTGTTTCTTCTAGTTACTATTGAATCAACTGGAGCTTTACCACCTGAAGCACTATTTACTGAAGCTGTGAAGATTCTTGAAGAAAAGTGTGAACGTGTGATTACTGAGCTTTCTTGATGTTTCTTTTTCTCATGGCATAAATTGGATGAAATGGAAAAGTTATGTACATGTTCTGTTATTGTTTAAACTTTATTTTCTAAGCTCAATTTTGTCTTATGATGTGAAAGTTATTTCCTTTTGAAGTGATACATGTTCTGTTTTATTTGTAGTTTCAAAAACTTAGGAGGTTGATATAAATGGGGTAATGCATGGAACTTTAGCATTACCCCATTGAGATTAAATTTTTGTAGAAGAGAGTAAGAGACACCATTTTTTCTTGGCCTATTATATTTAAGGTGATATTAGATAAAATTGATTTCTGCTTGCAACACACATCACAAATTGCAATTTGTGCTTTACATTTAGTAGGTGCAATAACATTTCTTGTTAGATATGAGTAAGTTTTGATTGCTGTTCTTTAAGATAAAATATGTAGCAGAATTTTCCATAAACTATAGATTTGGATGGTCTCTCATGTGATGAGATAGTATGTAAGAATTTAATTGGGAGTTGGGTTATGAAGGAGAAGGAAAAATCGATAATGAAAGACCTTTTTCAAATTAAAAAGGTTATATAACGATTTAGAAATGAGGATTATAAGGTACCTAATGTGTCTATGCTCCAATCCTTACTTTTGTCATTTTCATTTGAGGACATTGTTTTAATGGTTTATTTGTAAATTGGATTTTGGAGGGGGAAAATCAAAAAAAAAAATGACTTCGGAGTTTTGAAATATACTTGTGAAAAACTTTATACTGTCAGTAAATCATTCAACATTGATTTATTAACCATCAGTGACTGTCAAATAAAAGTAATACAAATTAATGGTGGATGATTTGCTGACAATATAAAAAACTTTAGTTTGTATTAAATTCTAGAAATAAGTGTAAGCATATGGACCCCAAAGATGTTAGAAACAAAGCTTATACTTTTTCAACTGTGCATTATAGCCTACTAACTATAGAATTTGACTCTTGAAGTAACAATGAAGTTATTTGTCTTATAATTTTTTCATTTTCCAGAATAAGATTGTATCTTGAATCATTTTTATATTACCTAAAATCATAAGAATCATTGCAACAAAAATATAAATAACCAAGTCTCTCATATAACGGTTAAGAGAAAGATTTCAACAACAACAAAAAAGTAAGAAAAATTAAGGAACTCAAAATAGTCTTTATTTTAACATCCTGTTATTGGATATGAAAATTCATACTTAAACTATTATTTGATTTGATGTTCATGATGCGAAACTACATTGTTTCTTATTCATCTTTTATATCATTCATTGAACAAATATTGATATCTAAATCTTTTTTAATTATTTTGTTTATAGTTTTTCTTGCTACAACCTTTAGTCAATAAATCTAGTAAAATTCACAATTTCATTTTTGCTTCACATCTATGCTTTTTGTTTCTTTGCTAAAGAATGGTGATTATTTAAAAACCACTTACTAGTGCAGTATATGATGGCATTTAGCTTCTAATTTTATTGAGTTTGTTATGTTTTGTTTTCTGTGATCAAATAAAAAAATGCAATTTAATTAAAAAATTCTTAAAACATAAAATAACATTTTTATAATACTTAGCACAAAAATAATTAGTTAGAATGTGTGAATATAATCATTTCGCTAGAGATAATTCCTATTCATTTAGCTTTTGATGTAATTGATTGATTGGTATCAGGATATAGGTGGTTGTTCCAAGTAATTTTAAAAACATATTTTGGCTACCATGATGAGCTAGTCTTAGGTGAGATTTATAATTACAACACAAAATATTAGTTGAAAAAATCTTTTATCCGACAAGTGTACTGAACGTAATTTGGTGGAATAGAAGGCGAACCAGTATAAAAATTATTGTGTATAGTTTTTGACCATCATGGTGAGCTTGTCTGAGGGTGAGATTTGTAATTACAACTCAAAATATTAGTGGAAAAATCTCTTATGCGAAAAGAATACAATGTAATATTATGTGGACAAAGGTGAATCAATATAAAAATCATTGTGCACTTTCTCCATTCTCCTTGCTATCTTATTTCTCAGTTATGTCATTGCAACAAACTCTATTTTTTATAGCCGAAAAATTCATTGTTATCTATATAACTAATTCACCCATTCTTAATTATCATCTTATACTTACACATTATTTGATTGGGTTCGAGTCTTGTGGATGGAAAAATGCCCGTTGGGAGAGTTAGCCCCACTTACTTGTGGATGTGTTCGGCTCGGATAGGATTGCCTCCAGTACGAGAATACCTGTGGGAAACAAAAAAAAAATATTATTTGATTGGAAAAAGGTACGAGTAGAGATAGGCCACCCAACATCAATGTATTCAAGTTAAGCCTAACTATGATTATCCTATTCCCCTATTTATCCAAGAGGATGAGGGTGAAAACATGTCACGACAAATTTTGTCTTAAATAGGTTGAATTTATATAGCATATACGAACTTGAGTATAGTCTGTTTAAAAAAGGATTCTAAGTCTATATCTGACACGTTTAAAGACCTCATATATTATATGGTCTTGAAATATAACATCATATCTACATTTAAATAGACTAATAAACCTACTTGTAACTAGACATATCTAACTTTAACAATTAAATTATATTTTTGTATATATTTTATATTAAAATTATATGTATAATAACATTTAGATAATCTAAAGTCTGATTTATTAAGCTAAATATGTTTTTTATAAAGATAGAGTTAAATCTATTCACGAAAAATGTCTAATCTAACCTAACATATAATCTATAATAAATCAAGTAATAAACCTCTAATAAGCTTTCTGAAACCGATGAGATCACATGTCCTTATTCATGTTCTACTTTTTATACCAAACCAATAAAAAAATTTATTTAAAAAAAAAATTATAAAAACATAAATTAGTCTTTCAATATTATTTTACTTTGAATTAATATTTCATGTCCATGCTCACATTCTCAATTTCTGGATAAATATCTCTCATTAGGATAAGTATCAAATGCAGGAATGAATGATGAATAAAACTTTGTATCATATCTTCAGAAGAATACGATAAGGGAAATGAGTACTAAGTGGAAGAAGAACTTGAAACCCGTCACAATCTCATTTCGTCGCAAATTTTCAACATAATCCGTAGCAAAAATGTCACTCTCAGGTTCAGGATTAATCACCTTCAATTCCATACCCTCAATTCACCCACCACTACATTCAAAGTCTTCATCTTTTATTCCTTCTTCTTCCATTGATTCCTCTCCAGAATTGAGTCCTAACATTGATACTAAGAACAATGAAAGTGTTAAGTTTAACTATAGCAGAGCATCACCTTCTGTTAGATACCCCAATTTGAAAATATCACAGCATTACCCTGAAACTAGGATTCAGAGTAAGACCCAGTTCATAGTTTCTTCTCCTGTGGAAGAAAGTCATGATTTTTATGCTAAAGTTGAAGATTCTGTGGAGACCCAGAAACCAGATTTTGATGAAGTGAATGATGAGAAAACCCATGAAACATTGGGGAGTAAGGTAAGTAAGAAAAGGGTTAAGAGAATGAATAGGTTAGCACTGAAAAGGGATAAGTATTGGAGGGATAGAGTGAAATATTTTACTGATAGGATTCTGGGTTTGAAGTCTGGGGAGTATGTTGCTGATGTGTTGGATGATACTTCGGTTCCGATGACGCCAACTGATTTTTGCTTTTTGGTTAAATGGGTGGGGCAGACGAGTTGGCAGCGCGCCCTCGAAGCCTACGAGTGGTTGAATTTGAAGCATTGGTATTCGCCTAAAGGAAGGATGCTTGCAACTATCATTGCTGTGTTGGGGAAAGCTAATCAAGAAGAGCTCGCTGTTGAGGTTTTCACTCGGGGTGAGTCGAGCATCGAGGATACTGTCCAAGTTTACAATGCCATGATGGGTGTTTATGCGAGGAGCGGGCAGTTCGATAAGGTAAAGCAGATGCTTGATTTATTGCGCGAGAGAGGGTGCGAGCCGGATCTGGTGAGTCTCAATACTTTGATTAATGCTAGGATGAAATCGGGTGCTATGGTGCCTAATTTAGCTATGCAACTTTTGAATGAAGTGAGAAGTTCGCGCGTTAGACCGGATATAATAACTTATAATACTCTTATTAGTGCCTGCTCTAGAGAGTCGAATTTGGAGGAAGCAATTATGATTTTTAATGATATGGTAAGCAACAATTGTCTACCTGATCTATGGACCTACAATGCTATGATTTCGGTATATGGTAGATGTGGACATTCAAAGAAAGCTGAAGAATTATTTAGAGAATTGGAGTCTAAAGGATTTTTTCCGGATGCAGTTACGTATAATTCTTTACTGTATGCTTTTTCAAAGGAAGGGAATACAGAAAAAGTGAAGGATATTTGTGAAGAAATGGTTAAAATGGGGTTTGGAAGGGATGAGATGACATACAACACTATCATACACATGTATGGAAAACAAGGCCGGCACGACCAGGCATTGCAGCTTTACAGAGACATGAAATCGTCTGGCCGGAGTCCTGATGCAGTTACATATACTGTTTTAATAGATTCACTTGGGAAAGCAAATAAGATCGTGGAAGCTTCGAATGTGATGTCAGAAATGTTGGATGCAGGAGTTAAGCCCACTTTGCGGACATATAGTGCTTTAATTTGTGCTTATGCGAAGGCTGGAAAGCGAGTAGAGGCTGAAGATACATTTAATTGCATGCTTAGGTCAGGGATCAAAGCTGATCGTGTAGCATACTCACTTATGTTAGATTTCTTTATGAGATTCAATGAGATAAAAAAGGCTATGAAGGTTTATAAGGAAATGATTAATGATGGCTTCAAACCAGATAATGGCGTATACGAGGTCATGCTACAAGTGTTTGTGAGGGAAAACAAGTTGGACGATGTAGAAAGAATTGTCAGAGATATGGAAGAACTGAATGGTATGAATCCACAAGTTATTTCATCGATTCTTGTTAAGGGGGGATGTTATGATCATGCTGCTAAAATGTTGAAAGTTGCCATCAGCAATGGCTATGAATTGGATCAAGAGAACTTTTTATCGATTTTGAGTTCTTATAGTTCATCTGGTAGATATTCAGAAGCATGTGAACTTCTTGAATTTTTGAGAGGACACGTTCCAGATAATCAAATGCTCACAGAAGCACTCATCGTTATACTTTGCAAGGCTAAAAAGTTAGATTCAGCCTTGGAGGAATACAGAAGTAAAGGAGAACTTGGTTCATTTAAAAGCCGAACTATGTACGAATCTCTTATTCAGGAATGCATGCATAATGAGCTCTTTGATGCAGCTTCTCAGGTTTTCTCCGACATGAGATTCAGTGGCGCTGAGCCATCTGAAGGTATCTACCTTGTTATGGTGTCTGTCTACTGTAAAATGGGATTACCCGAAACTGCGCACCATTTGCTGAATTATGTGGATAAAAAAGGCAGTATATTGGATAACGTATCTGTTTATATTGAAATTATTGAAACATATGGAAAATTAAAGATATGGCAAAAGGCAGAAAGTTTAGTGGGGAATCTTAGACAAACATATTCAAAAGTTGATAGAAGGATCTGGAATGCTTTAATACATGCTTATGCATTCAGTGGTTGTTATGAGCGAGCTAGAGCAATTTTTAACACCATGATGAGAGATGGTCCTTCCCCAACTGTAGATTCCGTAAACGGTTTATTACAAGCTTTAATTGTTGATAGGAGATTGAACGAACTTTATGTGGTAATCCAGGAGTTGCAAGACATGGGATTTAAGATAAGTAAAAGTTCCATTCTTTTGATGCTTGAAGCATTTGTGAAGGCGAGAAACTTATTTGAGGTGCAGAAGGTATACCATGGAATGAAAGCTTCCGGTTATCTTCCTACCATGCATCTTTACAGAATGATGATTGGATTGTTATGCGAATTCAGAAAAGCAAGGGACGCAGAAGCCATGTTACGTGAGATGGAGGAGGCGGGATTTAAGCCTGATCTCAGAATTTGTAATTCCATGCTTAAATTATATTCAGTCATTGAGGAGTATAAAAAGATTGCTTTCGTTTACCAGAAGATGCAAGATGCTGGTCTTGAACCGGATGAGGAAACTTACAATACATTAATTATAATGTATTGCAGAGACCGTAGACCCGAAGAAGGTTTGTCATTGATGCATGACATGAGAAAACATGGTCTGGAGCCTAAGCTGGACACATATAAAAGCTTGATAGCAGCATTCGGTAAGCTACAACTGCTTGAACAGGCTGAGGAACTTTTTGATGAGCTTAGATCAAGTGGTTATAAATTGGACCGTTCTTTTTATCATTTAATGATGAAAATGTATAGAACTTCCGGGGATCATCTGAAAGCTGAAAATCTACTTGCGATAATGAAAGAAGCAGGGATAGAGCCCACTCTTGCCACCATGCATTTGCTTATGGTTTCTTACGGCCAATCTGGGCTGCCGGAGGAAGCTGAAAAAGTTCTTAAAAACTTGAGAACAAGTGGAATGGTTGTGGACACTCTACCTTATAGCTCTGTTATTGATGCATATTTCAGAAAAGGAGATATTAAAGCTGGAATTAAAAAGCTTACAGAGATGATGGAAGCAGCCATAGAACCAGACCATCGAATATGGACGTGCTTTATCAGAGCTGCAAGCTTGTCCGAGGGATCAAATGAGGCTATTAATATTTTAAATGCACTCCAAGCTGCTGGATTCGATCTCCCGATCAGGTAGTCATTAATTCTCCCCTCCATTTTGTTTACTATGCAAAATATTATGTTCTTTCTTATTCTTTTAGAGAAAGAAGCGCATATTTTGTTTTTCATAGATGTTTAGTTAATGTGTAATAATTTTTCTACAGGCTTCTAAGAGAGAAATCCGAGTCACTAGTTTCAGAGTTGGACAAATGTCTGGAGAAACTAGAAGTTCTGAAGGATAATGCAGCCTTTAACTTTGTCAATGCTTTAGTGGATCTCTTGTGGGCATTTGAACTCCGGGCCTCAGCATCATGGGTTTTCCAATTGGCAATCAAGAGAAACATTTATCGGCCTGATATCTTTAGGTAGGTGCAATGTTTTAAATTGCGGTTGCGATTACCGTCACAGTTACGGTTACTGTGATTGGCCATTGCGATGCGGATTGTGGTAGTTGTGGTGTGAATTATTTTGTTATTAAAAATATAATTTTGAAATCAATGCAATCTGATGCGACCCAATGCGGTTGCATTGTGGCCTGATACGACCCAAATGCTGTCCGATGCCGTTGCATTGTGGCTCGATGTGGCTGCATTATTGTGATTCAGTGTCACATTATAATTACTGTGTGATGCGGTTGTGATAATCTCCACAACTGTAATATTGTGGCTGCATCACGTGATGCAGTCTGCAATTTGAATCACTGGGTAGGTATTATAGGTCCTTTCAAATTTCTTGGAGGTGATATACTTCTGTTGAAGTTATGATCTGTTGAGACACAGTGTATCTTGTTATCACAACATGGACTGTCACTTATTGCGAATATCTATTAATTTCAGAGTTGCTGAGAAGGACTGGGGGGCTGATTTTCGGAAACTATCAGCTGGTTCAGCTCTTGTTGGTCTTACTTTATGGCTTGACCACATGCAGGTCTGTTCTCTTTTCCTTATAAGCTGCTTTAAGAATCGTCTATGCCGTTTCACTTCTGTTGTTCGAGACTATATCTACATGCACGTAAATACATTGTTGTTTCCGTGATGGTAAATTGGTAATACTTCCCGGATTGAGTTCACGTGAAACCCCAACTTTCAGCTATATTTCATATGGTTGTTGTAATAAAGTGTGAACCAAACCCAAGTTTGAGTTGTAATAAAGTGTGAACCAACTTTCAGCTATATTTCATATGGTGCAAGTTCTTTCCTTCTGAATTAGGTAGGTTCATACCTGAAAGAGTTTGACAATAAGTTCTGTCAAAATTGACTATTTGTCCCTCGATTAGAGGTATTCCAGAAATGTGTTCGGTCGAGTAAATAGCTCTATGAGCGAATGGATTGTTTGGACTTGGAAAATAGAAAGACCAACTTCCTCTGACTAGAACTATGTTTTTATGATTACTGCTAAACTGAAAGCCTGGAGTGTTGGCTCAAAACTTATTAGAGTTGAAGCATGTTTACTGTTTCACAAAACCTCTTGCATTTTTAAAAACTTGTATTATGACCAGAAAAGGTCTGTTAACTGGTAAATGAACATGCATGGCATGTTGGAAATATCACGGAAGTAACTAACTCCCTAGCTATTAGTTGATTTGATTCGTAGTAAAATATGAACATGTGTCTTTCTTTGGATCTTATGAAATGATATTTTTGCAATTTCCGATCATTACTGGAAAGCATAATTGTATGTTCGAAACTGAGTCTTTCTTTGGAGAGAATAATTTCACCATCGACTCAACCTATGCGTCATTGACTTCAGCATTTGCATTTGTTGCTTAGGATGTCTTAGTAGTTGACATTAAAATTTCTCGTTATATGAAGTCAAACACATATCATATTAAATCTGCAAGGACCACTAAAATTAAGGTTTAGTGAAAATAAGGCTTGACATTGTTTATGAGTTTTGAGGCATTGCATTATTAGCCATAAATGTTGTCATCATTCATAATAAAGAAAATTCTCATTATTAATTAGCTCTTTCTTGTCTCCGTGTTACCTTAACATCGGCGATTCAATGTCATGGCAGGATGCCTCCTTGGAAGGCCATCCACAGTCACCGAAATCAGTTGTGCTTATAACAGGAGCGGCAGAATACAACATGGTATCACTCGATAGCACATTGAAGGCATACCTTTGGGAAATGGGATCACCTTTCCTTCCATGTAAGACACGAGACGGTGTACTTGTAGCCAAGGCTCACTCCCTCAGAATGTGGTTAAAGGACTCTCCTTTTTGCTTGGATCTTGAGTTAAAAGATGCCCTGAATCTCCCGAAATTAAATTCAATGCAGCTTTTAGAAGGATGCTTTATAAGGCGTGGCCTTGTTCCAGCATTCAAAGACATTACTGAGAGACTGGGAATAGTGAGTCCCAAGAAATTCTCAAGATTGGCCTTATTACCCGACGATAAGAGATATAAAGTTATCGAAGCTGATATCGAGGGAAGGAAAGAGAAGTTGGAAAAAGCGAAGAAAATTGTTGACCCAAAACGGGCAAAGATTATCAAGAAACATAAGAGGATGAAATATATAAGGGAAGCTTTGATGTCCGAAAAAGGCGCAATCGGGGTACAGAAGACTTTCAAACCTATTGGTGCAAAAAATGTTAGGTAATACCAAATATTGTAAGCTTACATTGTAGGTATAGAAATCTTTCTGAGATCAACATAAGATGTTAACAAGAAACTTTTATGACCAGTTTCTTGACTAGTTTTTTTAATCTTATTTCAGCATGTTGGTATCTGAAAGTAATCTTGGATTCTTGTTCTGTTTAAATGTGCAGAAAAAATGTATCTTTACATGTTTGTCAACTTTGATTTAATTCTGCTATCACTTCTATCTTTAGATGACAATATGGTACATTCCTGATAAAAATGGTGGCCCAATGCCCCGTAACGTCATGGTCACTATGCAACAACTTTAGTGTTGTATCAAACTCACCCTCTATGGTATCACTATTGATAACCTTTGAAATTTCGGAGTCATTTTTCACCTGCTCAATTACCACAGCTTTACTCTTTTGGAGTAATTTATCTTCATTCAATCATCATGCGTGGATTGGGTCTTATAAGCTCACTGAAGAGACCGTAGAGTTCGATATGATTGGTATTGATCCAGCACTTGCCAATGCGTTTCGACGAATCCTTATAGCTGATGTGAGCAAAAAAGGCTGAAACAAACAGGTTCTTAAATATTGGTGGGTTTTGTTTTGTGGCTGTGATATTTGGATTTTATTCTTTACTGTTTTTGTACATGTTTAATTTTTCAGACAGACACTATACAATATTCCGGTGCTTATGCAGCGTTAGGAGTTGATAATAGTCTGCGGTTGGATAATTTTTGTGAAAACTTTAAAGTTGAGGTGAATAAGCTCACTGAAGAGACCATAGAGTTCGATATGATTGGTATTGATCCAGCAATTGCCAATGCGTTTCGACGAATCCTTATAGCTGATGTGAGATATTTTAAGTTTCCTTAATGTTTGTATTCACAATATCATGTGTTTGCTTTTTAATATTTTGGTTGCATTTATTTTCACCCCATTTAGCAAGTTTAGATGCTTTACCGAAATCACAAATACTTGTTTTTTTTTATCTCAGTTTTCATTTTTGTGGTGGAATATTAGGTTGGTAAGAGTAAGAAAATATCTAAAACTGATTGCAATTTGACAATGTTGTGAAAAGTCCGGGGAGAATGGAGATACGTAGAGCCGTTTCTGCACACCTGTAGCCTAAAATTACTCCGATTTTGTATATCATTTTATACTTGTTTTATTTTCATCTTTATGTGTTGCCCTCTGTATGTTAACTTTGAATTGATATTAATGGTACTAGTGGATAATTAAAAGTTGATGTGGTTTTTACAAATTTAGGTTCCAACAATGGCTATTGAAAGAGTTTACATTGCAAACAATACCTCACTTATACAAGATGAAGTTCTTGCCCATAGACTGGGCCTCGTTCCAATCAATGCTGATCCCTGGCTTTTTGAATACCCAGGTTTAATATCTGCACCTATTTATAAATAAATTTTAGTTCTAGTTACTAGTACGTGACTTTTCTCGCGTAATAAATGGGAATTCTATATTTGTTGTTTGTTGGACACCCTTTACACGACAAAGTTGAATGTTTGTTATTTGTGTCTTTCTTTTTTATGCACAGAAAATGCGGGAGATGAGAAGAATGAAAAAAACACCATTGTTTTCAAGCTACATGTTCGATGTCCCAATAAAATTGGTCAACCCCGTATTACCGGTAAATGAATTGATTCTAATTGATATTTTAGCTATTTTAACTTCACTCCAACCCCCACGGCAGTCATTATTGTTTTCTTATTTTGCAATATAAATGCAGTGAAATCAGGTGAACTTCGGATGTTGCATCCCTTGCATGCACCAGTCCACCATTTTTAATATGATCATCTTCCCTTTTCTTCTGTTGTGAGTAAAATATCTTTTCAATTTCATATTTATCCATTTTATGTAACCATGATTTCTTTGATGTCCACTTAGTTAAATTTCTGATATTAAACTTTGAGAGGATAGCTAAAAGATGGAGAGAGCACACAACACTAGACATTGTAGCGTAGAATTGCCTTTCATGCACATCATTTACACTCAAGTCCTGGACTTTTATATACTAATTTTTTTCATGGTACTTTTATACCGAACATTAGATGATTCTTTTAAGGTGCTAATAATTATGTTCTTTGTTTCAGATTGTCTATAAAATTGGTATACCTTCCTTTTTGAAATAATAAGACTTTTTACTGCTATGTTGACTACATTAATTTTCAGCTAACCAAAGTTTGTTTAGGCTCTTAATGACGCAGAGAAGTTGTTTCAAGATGCTATAGACGATTCAATACCTTAAGAGCAAGAGCTATGCTGCTATATCTGTAAGTGATTTGCTGTTATATATTTTTCATTTCTATAAGTTCACCTTTTTGTAACTGTGACATCTTTAAAGCTATTTACTAATTGTGTAATGCTTAGATTCTAATTTTTTGGGCAATGCATGGAAAATATGAGACTAGCACAAATGAAATAGCGGGTGAATACGAGAAATAACATGAGTTTTACATTGCATAATTACACATATAAATAAAGGAATATGAAACTAGCACAAATGGTTAGATTCTAATATCATGCATGTTTATAAAGGAATGTGATTAAAATCCTAGCCTAACCTTGAGTTGTATAGCTATAGATGGACATAAACCAATAAAACTATTTGTCATGGCTATAGAAGCTGAAACTAAATAAGAATCATAAGTCATAACTAAATGACTAAGTTTCAAGCTTAACATAAATGATTGTGAATTGTGAAGGTGCATTCTTTTATCCTTAGTTGCATTCTTTGAAGTACCAGTTCCGGAGCATGGTACCTGGTACGTGTTACGTTTGTTAAATGATGGAACTATGTAACTATGCTTTATCTCCCTCTGAGAGCGGCAACACGAGCTGCCAAGTCATCATAATCCTCCGGTAGATTAGGATGCACACGCCCTCTACCAACCTTGAACTCTTGATCTAAGGACATTTTTCTTGCATGCCATGTTGATGTTTCTACTGCATTTGTGGGTTCAGTAGGAAGAGATGTACCTCTCACATATGATCTTTTACCCTTTCTGTTGCATTTCATTAAATTGTTTTTACCTCTATCTATTGTATTTTGTTTTCGGTAAGGTGGTGGAATAAGCCAATAGGAAGATGGGCTCTTAATTTGTACTTCATCATCAGAAGTGCTTCCCAATGAAATTGAACTAGATTTTGTGCCATCCATTGATGACATATCTGTACTTGCTTCATCTTCACTACTGCTTTGTTGAATCCATGTTTCACCATTGAAATCCTTCTTTCCTTGAGAGGTAGTGTTTCTTTCTTTTCCTTTAGACTTATTGTAATCACTTTCATCTCTGTGTTTATCAACCTTAGGCCTCTCCTGAAGACAATAGTATTATTTCATTGGTAGTTGTATCATAATCAATTCAAACTAGTAAATTTGAAGGCTTACTATTACTCCATGTAGAGATTGTGCATAAAGTGTTTTCTCCAAAGCCTTATCATCCCACTCTATAGAGAACTCTTGTGCTATATCATACAATAATTTAATCTTCATTTCTCTTGTTGGAGGATCTCTGCTCAACTTCTCAACAAACTAAGGAAAATAAATTATTCAATTTTAGATACAAAGTTTACATTCACATGAAAATTATGAATAAGTATGTGCTATAAGGTGTGTTATAATTGGTTTACCTCTTTATTTATATAAGGTTCAAGTGAATTCCCAAATTTCTCAGTAAACAAAGTTCTGAAGTCACGCAATTCTGGCAAATCAGCAAATCTTGCTGCAGCATATATCAATGATGGTATAGCTTCTTTGCATTCATCAGGACAATCCCTGTTTAAGAAGGTTAGAATATTGTCATTATAAATCCCGTAAATGCGTTACAAATACAACAACAATCAACAATCGAGTCTTTATTCCACTATCTGAACAATCGAGTCTTTATTCCACTATTTGAAGAAGCATACCCATTTTTACTCAGCTCTTCAACATGATCTGATATGCATTCAACAAACTTTGCAATAAGTTCATAGCAGGATAACAATTTTTGCTCGAATAGAAGCTCTGCAACCTGCATCAAGTGCAAAGACTTAATAACGATGTTCTAAATTCATTGATGTAAGACCCATCAAGAATGTTGAAATATTAAATGATTTTTTTTACCTTTGTATATGCATTATAGTCATGGCCATTCTTAAGAAGTTCAGCAATGTCACTCTTCATAAACTTCTGAACTGCTTTCCTCTTCTTTTGGATTATCTCTAGCCTCATATTTATAAACTTCACATAGGATATGCTGTGTTTTCCAAAATAAAAATTAGGAAGGAAAAAAAAACAACATATTCCAAACAAACAGAAAAAGTTAGTGTTGTTTTTACCATTTTGTATAGAATTTTGGCTTCATTAACCACTGAAATATTTGTGTCCAAGAATTTGAAGAGGACATATTGGTAGAAAAGGAAAAACGGGGTTTCTATTTGTATTTTTTTATAAAGGAAAATTATACTAAAATGAGTATAAGGGGATGTCCACCCGTTATAAAAAGGATCATTTTGACAACTTTGCATAACTTAGCATTATACAAAGTTTTGGATCCATATACCAATTTGCAAAAGATAAAGAATTTTGAGGTATAAAAGAGGTACACCAAATCCAAAATCTAGTTTGAATTAAATCAAACAAGTACAGATAGCTCGAGTCATTCTCGAGAAAGTTCACTTCATTTCTCAAATATTTGTTTATTTTGATGTATTTGTATATTTGAGGCTATGTTGTGGTTAAATATAGATGTAAATGTTTGAGAATGAACATAAAATTAAGGCAAGAATAAGTATTAAGGAGACCTCAAAGAAAAGAAATGGAACTAAGGAGAAGCTATTTGGACAAATAGGTAAAACATGAAAACCCAAGAAAGAAAGATACAACAAAAAAGACTCAACACTCAAGTAATTCTTTGATTATATAGAAGGAAAATGCAAATTATGGAACATATAGAGAGAGAGTATTGTTCAATGCATATATATAAGAGTATAGAGCAAGTTTGTATAGAAAATATTTTGTGAAGAAAAAATATTGTGACAATTTTTAGACAGCTTTAATTTCTACAATGAACCTTACATTATAAAAAAATAGTTATAAAAAAAGTGATCAGAATTTAATGTCCAACTAGCATTATATGGTTGATACTCAATCCAGTCATGTGATGTTACAGCCGCAATAAGACTTTATATAAATATCCATGCATTTAGGATTTAGTTGGTTAATGATGAAAGTTCCAACATAACTAAAAAAAGACAACCAAAGTCCAATATAATGTGTGAGACCAACAAGACAAGGACACATTGGTGGATTAACATAGACAACAACATCCCAATATATGGATAATAAATTGTATATACTTCAACTTTTTCTCAAAATGTCTTTCTACATAATCTGTTTTTACCCCTTCATGTCCACATTTTACAGTGTAACAAATTGACATATATGATTCATAATCTTCCCCTACAGTATTAGACAGCTTCCTCTTTAATTATTTACAACATGCATCAATTATGTTCTATTTGATAAGACTAAAGAAGCACAATTCCATGGAATTATTCTAAAGTTTTGTGTTTTAAACCATCCAAATTAAAGGTGGCCATAGTTAATACTTAATTTTGGGCAGAATTAAAATAAATTATAATCAAAGAATGAAATATTTGTTATATATCATGGTTAGTGCTTCCAACTTTGACAATCATTTGGTATATAATTCTCATTAGTTAGGTCTAAACCACAATCGTAACGTAAAATTATGGTTATAGTTTATGACTAACTAGCGTGTCGACATACATTTAATGATGATAAACACTTCGCGTAAACAAACATTTCATATTTGCCAACCTGCATTCTTATTTTCTAGTATTGAATATTTAATTTTTAGGGCATTGATGGATTGGCAAAGTAAATATTCTTATTTTCAATTCATTTTTTTTGGTAATGAGTATACATGATATTATAATTTTGTTTGAATATTTAATTATACATGATATTATAATTTTGGCTATATAGTTTAGGATTGAGTGTAGAGTCTACATATGATATAAATTATTAAAAAAGAAGTATATTCTAAGAAAGAATAAGTCTTTAATATTTGATTTGATTGTATTTTGACACTTATTCAAAAGTGTGATCTTCCTTATCTGAAAAATTGGATCAGAGGTGAACATGGGATAATCTTCGGATATGAAGAATATGAAATAAAGAAGGTACGTTGTTTAGTTTTTGAGTGTTTCAAAGAACCTAATATGCTCTCCACTTAAAAAAGTAACCTAAAGTAATTGTATACAACCTCTTGAACCATTTTTTTGCATCCAATAATTGCAAAACTATTTTCATTGTATATATTATAAATTTGAATATATCATATTGTCTTTCAATTACCACTATTTAAGTATATAAATGGAATTAAATGAAATTACTCATATTCAATTACCTGAATGTCCTTTATACATATTTTGTATTTACATAGTAGTAAGGGTAAAGTCGATATATAAAAATTACGCATGTTCAATTACCTCTATACCCCTTAAACATGTTTTACCTTATAAATATAATACAAAAGTTAATTACTAACATTAGAGGAATAAATGTGTTAAGTATTTTTTATACATGTTATTTTTTTTTAAGGTGTGTGAGGTTTTTTTGTACCAATGGTATATTCTCACCTTTTTTAGTAACGAACTAATCTTTTTTGGGTTTGTGACCATCCGTCCCAGCAAGTATCGCTCTAAGGAATTGAATCCTCAATATTGGGGATCCAGTTAAAACCTTATACCCTTAGACCAATGCATTGTTGGTAGGTGTAGAAGGCTTTGTAGGATAATATCAATTTTCTTAGTAAAATAGTATTTTAGTTATTGGCCTAGTTGAACTTTGATTGAATGATGTCTCTAGGAAGGGAATAAAAAAGGCATGTCTAATAAAAAGATGTCACAAGCAATATTAATGGTCCACTTGAAGCTGCAAATTAGGGGAAGCCACAAGCAATGGCATCTTCATTAATCGAATAAAATATTCCTCATTTCTTATCCACTAATCAAGATAATCAATTAATATTCAGAAATAAATAAATAATATATTATCCCAAATCATGTCCAATATATGTTGTCACATACCAAAATGATAATGAATGAAAAACATCAATAACTATAAATGTTTAAAATTTTCAATTAATATATCATATTTTTTTATTGATTCGCACATATAGGACATGATATGAGATAACATATATCTATGTTACTAAAGAAAGATGTTTGTACTACTTTCTACAATACTACTATACAAACAACCTGTGACCTTAGCCTTCTAGGTGCGTGACCCTTGACTTGCACCTTATTCTTTATTCTTAAACTATGTTATATTCTTTTTTATAATGTTCACTTTGCTTAATAGCCAAGTTATATTCAGGATTCTGTTCATGCCCATAATCAATGCAATGTTCAAATGCATGGGAACTTTTAGACATGATTTCAGGTTACCTTGTTATAAGGCTTATATTATTATCAAGTGTATCACATGAATAATATATATAGAGTAAGTTTTGCTACAACTAGCTCTTACTTTAAACAAAATTTTGGATGATAATAAATCTCACTCAATAATCTATTATGATGAAAAAAAAGATAAAATAATAGGTAAAAGAAAACAAAAGAAAAGAGAAAATAAGGAAAAACAAGAAACAAAAAGATACAAAATAATAGAAGTAGCGAATAGAGACATGTGAGGAGACAGAGACATGCAGAAGAATAAAGCTAGGGTTTTTGGCTCTTCACTATATGAGTATTTTACTTAGTTTTCTCATAAGATTTAAGAATATTTTTTTATATTACTAAGAGTATTTATCACACTGATAGATAATGAACTAATCAATTTCATGTTTCATTATTTCCAATAATGTATTATTGATTTTGGTGTTGCCTAGCATTAATAGAAAGACATTGTATGTCTATGATCCATCATTGATTTTAGTGGATGATTTTGGTGATCCAGGTAGGTATGTAGTTTTCTATTTCTTATTCTAAGATTTTTTCCACATTAATTTGTCTTGATATTTATATTCTATGTCAAAATAGCTGTAAGATGTAGATTTATTGAAAATATATTTATGAAATATATTGTACCTAATTTACATTTTGCAACAAGGGTTGTGTGATCCTTATCACACATTAATAATTAAACTATTTAAAGAATATGTTAAACTTTTATACTATAAATTTATGTTTATATTGCATACATCTTTAAAATTTCTAGTACATCACTTATAATGAGAAATATGCGGAAAATAATATCCCAATGATGAAATCCACAATGCGTGAGAGCGATCAACTTTTGGGATTAACATTACTTTATTTTATTTTTTATGAATTTTTTCTTTATTTAATTAGAAATCTATCATTAGTATAAATAAGAGTTAATATTATGTTTTTTATAACACAATATTATCACATCATCATGACAATATCATCAATGTAGAATTGTGGCGGAAGGGTGGCAGAAGAAACAATGAAATACTAAAGAGGAGAACTACCTCGTAAAAGAATGAGAGAGAGAGAGAGCGAGAGAGAGGTCTTAGCAGAGAGAGAGAGAGGGCATGGCAGAGAGTCCCATAATAGATGGACTAAATCAAAATAGTTTCTCCCCCAAAACACCCCGACTTTTTACTTCACCAACTTTCCCACAGATCATAGGGCTAAGGAAATGTGGGAAATCTTCTAGAAGTGGGGAAAGGTGGTGGATGTCGTCATCCCTTGCAGGCTCGACAAGTATGGCAAGAAGTTCGGTTTTGTTCGTTTTCAAAATGTACAAAACAGTAAACTTATGGTGGAGAAACTGAACAGGATCTGGATTGGCCATTACAAAATTTGGGTCAATCTTCCCAAGTTCCAGAGGAGACAAGGAACAGCTAGAACTCAGCCATTGGAAGACCAACTATCCCAAAGGAAACCAGACTGCCAATCAAACTTCGGGATGAACACAATTTTGCAGAGGTGGTAAAAAATGGGCTAACAACTCCTAAAACTTCGAAACAGCCTCCTATTATCATTGCGAGGAGTGTGAGCTGCCCTTCCCCTGCCCCAAATTTCGAATTTAACACATCTGAGGAGCATCCTCAATGGCTTCAGGATAGTTATATTAGGACCATATCTGACCATATGGATTGCGAAAGTCTTCGGGAAAAATTGCACCTTGATGGGTTTTATTCGATTCATCTCATACCCCTTGGAGGACGTTTAGTTCTCCTTCGAGCAGATGAGGAAGGTGAAATGGAGACAATCCTCTAGGATGAGCATGCCTGGTTTGAGACTCGCTTTGTCACTATTCGCAAATGGCAACCGTTAGATGTGGCTCATGAAATATTTCTTTGGCTCAGGTGTTATGGTGTTCCACTCCATGCATGGGAGGAGACGTTTTTCCATAACATAGCTTCTCTTTTCGGAAAATTTCTTGGCATCGACAACGGGACTAGATACAAGCAGCGTTTGGAGTTTGGTCGCGTACTCATAGCTTCCTCATCCCGAACCATGGTGGACAAGGTGATTAATGTGAAGATTAATGGAGTTCTCTTTGATATCCATGTCATTGAAGAACGAGAACCATGTTGGCATATGATTAAAACTCCATCTCTAAATCGGTCGTCTGACATCAGTTCCTCCTCCGAATCTGGATACTCTTGAGTCGATCAGCTTCTGGACGAGAAAGAAGAAGGTTGAGAGGTAGAGGTTGAAGACGAAGATGAGACAGCCGGAGGTCCAGACCAGATGGAGCAGAACCGTGCTGACCCGACCAGACTTGTTTCTCCTGAGACCCAGCACAGGTTGGCCAAACTGTGCGGGAACAGTTCCCTACCTGCATTCAATTCCCAGACCATGCTAGTGGAAAATTCGGATTTAATGCAGCCGGTTGTCATTAATTCAGGCCCAAAAAATTCGACTGAAATTAATAGCGATGGATGATAAACATGAAATGACTACAACATTAATTAGCACCATCCACTCAATGATTCCAAACGGCCACATTGCTTTGGAGTTTGACACTCTTAATTCTTGCATTAATGGCACGGTTCTCCCTCATTCTCCTTTTAATTCTTTTGCTCTAAACCTAGACCACAACCCTATTAATGAGGAAAGAGAACCCCTTGACCTCACCCATTTAAATGCTTCTGCTCTGAATTTGAATAAGGAATATACTGCTAATTATGAGGAAAGAGAACCCCTTGGGCCCATGCACTTAAATGGTTGCGAACTCCCACCTCTCTCATTAATCCTTAGTCTCACTCCCTCCTTAAATATGGTTACCGTTCCACCTCCTAATTCATCCTCTTCATCATTGCCCATAAAACCTCTCAACCTAGCCAATAAATCAACACAAAACTGCCCCATTAGATTACAATTTTTTTAGGTATTAAAAATCACATTTCATCATAACTTATTTGAAAATTTCATAATTTTTCCTTAAATTATGTTTGTGGGCCGCCGCGGGTGGGCCGCATTGCCCAATGGTAATGTCGTGGGCTTGGCGGGCAAAACGTGTAGGGCGAAACAGGCAAATGGACAAAATTTGTATGTCTTGTATGCAAAAAAATTGCGGGTTATGCGGGCTCGCTCGTGGACATTGCCCGTTTTGTCATCTATATTTATAATTTCAACATGATATCAAATATATGGTATCTACCTTGGGAAAGTTTAGGCTTGTGGTTATTTTATCGGTTGGTTTTCCAATTGTTACATCCTTATGATCATTTATCGTCATTTAGCCTCTCTCTTTAGCACATAATCTTTATATCCCTATTTTATCTCAATGCAATAGAGGAAATCATCTAAATGATTTGACTTGTGTTTGAAGAATATAGTTGGTTATGTAGCAAGCAAATATGTAGAGAGAAAATGTGTTATGTAGAATGCTTAATTTTATTCATCAATAAGATACATAATTTATACAACATGAAAAAGAAAACTGATATAGAAACAAATAAATTCCGACATGAATAGCATAATGAGTCACATAAGTGCTCTAACATAGAAGGTGAAATAATCCTAACTACCATATTGGGTCTTTATTGCCTAATGAATAGAAACATAACAATTTCTGAGTCATACTAATCAACACTTCTCCTTGACTTTGGAGCTGCAAACTTCAAGCTTTTGTCTGATATTTGTTCACATAACCATCAAGATTGAACTTAGTTATGTAAGGTCATTTGACTCCTATACCCTTCTTGTGTTTAGGCATCTCTAGTAATTCTCATGTCTGGTTTGTTTCAATCACCATGAGCTCCTCTTTCACTGCATTTATCCATTTCTCGTCAATTACAGCTTCTTTGTATCCTGCAACATCTGATGGTGTACTCATAGGTCCTCTAACATTTATGGAAAGTGAAGTCTTGTTTGCTTCCCATATCGGCGGACATTGCATATATGAGACTTTTTTCTAAGTCAAACAAATTGTTAACAAAATTATACTTCTTCTTGATGATTAGAGCATTATGCTGAAAGTCGCCTAATCTTCTTAGCCAGATCATTGTACTTGTGTATTATTTGTGTACTGCAATTTGCTCATTTTTTTTTATCAAATCCAAGGCAAAGCTTTTGCCTTTCAATTGAACTTTGAACATCTCATTGCCTTTTGAATCTTTAATCATGTAGTTTTGGTTTTCAAACAAAACCTTATAGTCTTTCTCCATTATGAATTAATTTCAAACGTGTGTAACCTTCAATTGTCATTGCTCCTTTGCCTTTTGCTACAATGTATGCCCCATTTCCAATTCTGACTTTGGAAATAGGAGTTTGTCAATCTCTCTAAAGAGCTCTCGATCATAAGTCATGTGGTTTGTATAACTGCTATCAATGAGTCAACTTTCTGTGGAACTATTAGCTTCAAAATATGATACTATGAACAATTGTTCTTCTTGTGGTTGATCATCAGCAGCCTTAGCTTCTCCTTGTTGTTGTTATTGTTGTTGAGACTTGCATATCTTTTCCACGTGCCCTAAATGGCCACACTTATAATATTTTGCATCTGGCCTCCACCAACATATGTTTTGTGGATGATTAGGTTTTTTACAATAGGAACAAGGTGGAAAGACTTCATTGTTGTTACTTTGGTTATTGTATTTATTGTTTACAAAACCTGCAGTTTTGTGGCTGTTATTTTGCAAACTTTTTTTGTCATTCAAATCATTGTTGTTTTTTAATTTGGTTTGGAAAACACTTTATATTGATCCTTCTTGCCTCATAAGCCTCTTTTGTTCTTGTGCCTATAATGCATTCTACACTTTTGCCACGGTGATGCTTGACATATCCTTATACATTTTCATAGATGAAATTGCAGCCTCATATTTTTCAGGAAGTATAACTAGAATCTGTTGAACTATTCTAGAATCAGAAAATTCAGTACTGAGGAGTCTTACATTGTTGGCAATTGCTAGAAGTTTATTAGAGTACTCCTTGATTTTTTGTGAATCTCTCATCATTTTCATCTCGAACTCGAACAAATTCATCACTTGCATCCCTTTGACCATTTCATATCTTTCATATTCTTACTTCAAAAAAATTCAGATTTCACAAGTTGTTTTTAGTGTCATTATCTTGTTAAAAATGGTAGGTGAAACAACTGCATGTAAACATGCTCTTACTTTGGACTTTCTTTGCTTCATCTCCTTCTCATTTTTAATATGTGCAATAGTTGGATTGTCTAGAAGATTTAGACTGATACAATCTTGTACAATGCATCCCAAGATCACTAGCATCCAAGAAAGCTCTCATTGTAACAACATAAATATTTTCATTAAACACTATGCAACAAAAACTACTTCTGAATTCATTTTGACAATTTTAGGAAATAGGAAGTGTTTGATTTGTGTTTGTTCTCATAGGTCCCTCAAGATATAAATCTAGATACCAATTTTTGGTTATGTAGTAAGCAAATTTGCAGAGAAGAAATGTGTTACGTAGAAGATTTAGTTTTATTCATCAACAAGACACATAATTCATACAGCATGAAAAAGAATACTAATGCAGAAAAAATAAATTTGTGTATGGATAGCATAATGAGACACGTAAGTGCTCCAACATAGAAGTTGAAATATTTCTAACAGTCATATTAATTCTTTATTGCCCAATAAACAAAAACATAAAAAAATTGAGTCATACTAATCAACAAATATAAAAGATTTGTCTGTTCTAAATCCATAACTAAAGATTTGAAATTCATAGAAACTTTTGATACTAGAAGCTTGAGGTAGTGCCTTTACAGCATCATCTATCAATACCAATAATATGTTTCCATGAAGTTGCCCTTGACAATTTACAAAAGCCTCAATTGGCATGAGCATAGGATTTTACAAGAATCACATTTTAAATAAAAATATTTGTATTTATCAAACAATTTTGTTTACTTTGGATTTAATTCTACAAGAATGATGATGACATATTCCAAAAATATTTCTCTCCATGCCTCAAATCAATCACGTTCTACTATATAATATAAAAATATATTTTTTGTTTTATAATTTTTATTTTTAATCATGTGTCACTATTTAATTAAATTGAAATGACACCTAAAGTGGGAGATGTAATCTTCATTCCTCCAAAAAAAAACTAATACATTAACTGATCTTAGAATGTTAGGATAAATTATTTTCAACTCCACATTGCTTCTTTCTACAACTCGTCAACTACTTTATTTTATAATGACTTTGGACATATGTCACAAGTTAGATGCATATAATGTATAGGCTCCAAGGCGGTTAGTAGTTAAGCATTTTTTTGTTTCTGTCTATAATGGTTAAGTTTAGAGATAGCTTATATCATAGATGATTAAATATTGTTATCTTTATCTTTGTCTTCATCTTCTTCAATTTATTTGCCTAGAGCTTACAAAGCTCATTATTAATCATTGATCAATCCAACTTCTTCAATTTCTTTTGTCTAAAGCTTGCAAAGCTCATCATTGATTAATCCATTTTAAATTTTGTTAACATTTACAACAACTTAAAGCCATATTTGTGAGAGTCCTTGTAATTATTGTGATTACTTTCTTTTTTAAAGGAATTATTTGTAACAAAGTTAAAATTCTATAAGCTTTTGCTTGAGAGAGTATTAGAATATATGGAAATATTTTACAATATCTTAAATTATATTATAGAGAATATCTAGATGAAACATATGTAAACTTTATTTGAAGTCATGTATAAATGGATCTTAAGAAATCATAGTTTTCACATCCATAAGAATAGTTACAGATTACTAACCTTTCCCCATGGCGATTGATGGTTGATAGAGCAATCTTTATGGGCAGAGATAGGGACAATGTTTATGGTCCTTTTTCTTGTTAGTATAGTGCTTCCATCAAGCACTATATATAGGCTCTTTTCCAAGAGTCTTAACATTTCATTGATGACTCTTCATCCAAGAGTTATGTCATGAAACAATGAAATGATATATCCATTCATGTCACAAGAGGCATATTTCTTACATTCTCCCACTTGTCTCATGTGACAATACAATTCATGATTTTATAAACATCAAACATAATGCGCATATTCAGAATATGTTTTCCATATTCATTACATTACAAGTCATGATTAAGAACAAGAACTAATAAGAGTCATGGCGGTTGTACATCACTTATTCGATATAGTCCCTTCCATGTACTACTACATTAGCTTTATTCTTACATGACACATTAATGAGAATCATATAATAATGTCATTTAGAAAGAAAATTTTATTTTCAACATTATCATTCTCACATGTGTACATAAGTGTGAAAATAAAATATTAATCAGAAACTTAAATATTAACGAGCTCGAAGTGTCAAAATATTGAGACTTTATTAATAACATAATGTTCAACATTCATTTGCAAACATAATACCCATATTTGTTACATGACCAGTAAATATTTTGGGAGGTAACCCTTTCGTCAAAGGGTCTGCAATCATAAGGTTAGTGCTAATATGCTCAATTGACACTCTAAGTTTCTGAACTTCTTCTTTAACGGCAAAGTATTTCACCTCCATATGTTTAGCACCTTTGGAATACTTGTCGTTTTTAGAAAAGAAGACTGCTGCAGAATTATCACAATAAATTTTCAGCGGCTTGGCAATACTGTCAACAACTCCAAGTCCTGAAATAAAGTTCCGTAGCCATTTAGCATGAACTGTAGCCTCAAAGCATGCCACAAATTCAGCTTCCATAGTGGAGGCAGCAATGACTGTCTGCTTCGCACTCTTCGCTTCCATGATATAGCTCCTCCAGCTAATAAATACACATAACCGAAAGTAGACTTTCTTGTGTCTATGCATCCGGCAAAGTCTGAATCTGAATATCCAATCACCTCCAGATGATTTGATCTCCTATAAGTAAGCATGTGATCATTTGTACCATGTAAGTATCTCAGAATTTTCTTTGCAGCTTTCCAGTGTTCTATACCAGGATTACTCTGGTATCTTCCTAACATTCCAACTGCAAAACTAATATCTGGTCGCGTACAAGTCTGAGCGTACATTAAACTCCCAACTATAGATGCATAAGGAATTTCTTCCATTTGCTTTCGTTCCAAATAATTCTTTGGATATTGCATCATACTAAACTTGTCTCCTTTCTGAATTGGAACGGGAGATGCTGAACATTTATCCATTCCGAACCTCTCTAAAATTTTGTTAATATATGCTTTCTGAGACAAACCTAAAAGTCCTTGTGATCTATCACGAAATATTTCTATTCCAATCACATAGCTTGCCTCACCCATATCTTTCATTTCAAAATTTTTAGAGAGAAACATCTTAGTCTCATTTAAAAGACCAAGATCATTAGTTGCAAGCAAGATATCATCAACATATAGAACCAAAAAGATAATCTTACTCCCACTGACCTTTAGGTATATACATCGATCAACAATGTTTTCCTTAAACCCAAAGGATACAATAGTATCATTAAACTTAAGATACCATTGTCGTGAAGCTTGTTTAAGTCCATATATTGATTTCTTAAGTTTACACACCATGTGTTCTTTTCCTTTCTCTATGAATCCCATTGGTTGATCCATATAGACCTTTTCTGTTAAATCCCCATTTAGAAAGGCGGTTTTCACATCCATTTGGTGTAACTCCAAATCATAATGAGCCACCAATGCCATGATAATCCTAAGTGAGTCTTTCTTAGAGACTGGTGAAAACGTCTCTTTATAATCAATACCATCTTTCTGAGTATAGCCTTTTGCTACAAGTCTGACCTTATAACGTTCTAAGTTACCATAAGAATCACGTTTAGTTTTGAAAACCCACTTACAGCCAACTGTTTTGGAATCTTCTGGTAACTCAACAAGGTCCCAAACCTCATTTTGTTCCATAGATTTTAACTCATCTTTCATGGCTTTTAACCATTTATCGGCATTATTACTATCCATGGCTTGTGAAAATGTAATTGGGTCATTCTCAATTCCTATGTCACATTCTGACTCATGTAGGTAAACCACATAATCATCAGAAATAGCAGATCGTCTTTCTCTTTGAGATCTTCTTAATGCTATCTCTTGTGATTCTTCTACTATAGGTTCATCAACTTCATTTTCAGTAATGGGATTATTTTGTTGTTCTCCATCATTACTAATCGGTTCAATAACTTGAGGAACAACATTATTAGGGACACAAGTAAATGGAACTTGTACCCTCACTTCTTGAATTTCCACTTTACGTGGTGTTTCACTCCCACTAATTTCATCATTTTCAATGAACCTAGCATTCCCAGTCTCAACAATTCTTGTTGTATGGTTTGGACAATAAAATCTATACCCTTTTGATTTTTCTGGATAACCAATGAAATAACCACTGATTGTTCTTGCATCCAGTTTCTTTTCTTGTGGATTATAAATTCTAATTTCCGCCGGGCACCCCCAAACATGCAGGTGCCTTAAACTAGGTTTCCTTCCTGTCCACAGTTCAAAAGGAGTCTTTGGAACTGCCTTACTAGGAACCCTATTTAATAAGTACATGGCGGTCTTTAGAGCATAAGTCCACAATGAAATGGGTAAAGATGAATTACTCAACATACTCCTAACCATATTCAACAATGTTCTATTACGCCTTTCCGATACACCATTTTGTTGTGGTGTACCTGGCATTGTGTATTGTGCACATATGCCACGACTTTCAAGGAATTTAGCAAATGGACCTGGATGTTGTCCATTTTCATCATATCTTCCATAATACTCACCACCTCGATCAGACCTGATAATTTTCACTCTTTTATCTAATTGTCTTTCAACTTCAGTAATATACAATAAATATATATGTCCATAACGTGAATAATCATCAATGAAGGTAATGAAATATTTTTCTTTATTGAAAGAATTAACATCAAAAGGTCCACAAATATCTGTGTGTATAATTTCAAGAAGCTTAGTGCTTCTTGTGGCTCCTTTCTTTGTGTGTTTTGTTTGTTTACCTTTAATGCAATCCACACAAATATTCAGATCGGTAAAATCTAAATCTGGAAGGATTTCATTCTTTACTAATCCTTTCATTCTTTCTTTGGAAATGTGTCCCAAACGTTTATGCCACAAATAAGCAGAACATTCATCAATTAAGCCACGCTTAATTCCAACATTATGATGCAAGGTTAGAAGTGTTTCAGAGAAAAGATTATCAAGATTTAATTTATACAATCCATCACATAATATACCATTACCAATTAAATGAGTATATTTATACAAACTGAAACATTCATTACCAAATTTAAAAGAGTATCCAGCAACATCAAGTTTAGATAAAGAAACCAAATTCCTAGATATATTAGGTACATAAAGGGTTTCAAATAAATCTAAATGATGTCCAGTATCAAGGATTAAACGATAAGTCCCGACGGCTTCCACTGGAACCTTCACTCTGTTTCCCATAAAGACAAATTTTTCATTTGGTCTTGTAGTTCGGGTCGTAATGAATCCCTGCATAGTATTAGAAACATGAGCAGTACATCCAGAGTCAATCCACCAAGTATTATAAGGAACTTCTGCTAAGTTTGATTCAAAACATACATAAGCACTAGGCTTACCTTTCTTTTCAAACCAATCTTTGCGTTTTGGACAATCCTTTTGGAAATGTCCAATCTTTCTACAGAAACGACATCTGTTATCATGATGTTCCTTCTTGTGGATTTGAGAAGATGACTCATTAATCTTTAAGAGTCCTTTCACTTTCTTGTCATGTTTCTTACTTACTTTCTTTCTAGCTCCTCGATGATTAACATAATTGATGGAATGATTTCCTTGACTCCTCATTCTGGTTTCCTCTTGAACTAACATACTATGCAATTCATGCACATTCCATTTGTCTTTCATGGTGTTATAGTTCATTTGGAAAGGACCATATTCAGAGGGTAATGAATTTAGTATAAATTGCACAAGGAAGTTTTCATCCACATCCATTCCCAATGTCTTAAGTCTTGCTGCAATGTTTGTCATTTCAATAACATGTTCATGCATAGTACGAGAACCATCAAATTTCATGGTGGTCAATGTACTCATTAGTGTCCCAGCAAGAGACTTGTCAGCAGTTTGGGAGCGCTCTTCCACAAACTTTAGCATTTCTTTAGCACTTTCAGTTTTAGGAAGAGCTGACTTAATGTTGCCAGCAATACTCATTCGCATATACATTAGACTCAATCTATTTGATCTTTCCCAATTTCTGTAATGAACTTTATGTTCTTCAGTGCTTATATTGGTAATAGCACTTGGCTTATCTTCTCTAAGTGATAAATCCAAATCCATTACCCCAAGGTAAAATTGGATTTGTTCACTCCATTCAGAGAAGTTAAGTCCATTGAAAGTTGGAATAGATGAGAATTGCGAATGCAAAGCAATAGGTACTGCAATCAATGAAATCAAACAAAAAAAACATTAAGGCTTTGAGTTACATTTAATTCAGAAATATATATATATATGTATCTAATTGTTACAATGTATATTCCATTCTTCACTGTTTCTTTTCAGAATATATATATATATATATATATATATAATTGTTACAATGTATATTCCATTCTTCACTGTTTCTTTGCAATATACAATATGATAGTTTACGTTATTGTATAAAAGGGTTTTTATTTGTTGCCTTCCTTTACGGTATATATAGTGTAAAAATATAAACATGACAACAGAAAATATTTATATACGCATGTACAGTAAAAACAGGTGTACAGAATATACAAAACATATGTATATAAAACATGCTGCTACATAGAGTATTTAGTACATATATTTATGTTATAACTAAACTGCAGTATATTGGTGATTTGAACAATGTCATGAACAGAACAATAATATGTTCTTTTATCTACACTTTGTTTGTTACTCTTTTGCAGCGGAAAAATCATATATCAGTTCTCTAAACATTCAAGAACATATTTTAAAACATCATTTAGGATCGAATTGTCATCAATGGAAAACTACAAATTCTTAAACACAGTGCTTTGATACCACATGTAAACTTTATTTGAAGTCATGTATAAATGGATCTTAAGAAATCATAGTTTTCACATCTATAAGAATAGTTACAGATTACTAACCTTTCCCCATGGCGATACGATCCTCCATTTAGTTGTTGTTTGGTGTTCTTGGTCTATAGAGTAACTTTTCTATCTCCTTCCCCTTCTTATTATGCTCTTCCTTAAGTGATGGCTGATAGAACAATCTTTATGGGCAGAGATAGGGACAATGTTTATGGTCCTTTTTCTTGTTAGTATAGTGCTTCCATCAAACACTATATATAGTGATTCTTCATCCAAGAGTCTTAACATTTCACTGATGACTCTTCATCCAAGAGTTATGTCATTCAAATAATGAAATAATATATTCATTCATGTCACAAGATGCATATTTCTTACAACATAAATATATGGATAACATCTCATATTATGATGATTATATCTTTGATTTATATAGAATATCTTAGAAAATATTTCAAGATTAATATTACTTTATTTTATCTTTTACAATTTGTTTCCTTATCTAATTAGAATCTTGTATTAATTAGTACAAATAAGAATTAATGTTATATCTTTTATATCACAATATTATCAAATCATTATTCACAATATTATAATTACAATTTACAATTTTTGATGATTTATTTTTCTCTCTCCATATCTAAATCCTATAATATCAACACTACCCTAACGAGTGCCTAAAAAAAGTACATACATTACATTGTTTGGTTCCCTCAAACTTATTTTTCAACAAAGTGTACAAACTAATATCCTAACTTTATGAAACACTTGAGCCCAGCATGGTAACTAACTACTAGACACACCTCATCATGGTGACCAGAAAATGGAAGAAATGGTTTTCTCGGTGAAGAAAATCGCGCCGCACAAATCGCCCTAAGTTCCGATTCCGGGGAAGTAGATCACTGTGATAGAGAATGGTTATAACAGTTGATGTAGGTTCAGAAACTAGTGATGTTGCAAGTTTGACCAATGAATGCAGCATTTGGGGCATTAGGATCTGTATAAGTATGGGTAAACACATCAAACATAGAAGTTATATACTATGATAACATAATGTACTATATACATTTATACCAATATGAATTTGAGTGTGAGTGAGATAAGTATCATCTTAAGAATGAAAAGAATGAACTGCTTATATACAAATGATCTTTAACCTAATAACTTAACATTTTGGATTATGATATGATATCAAATTCTATTGTTGTCAAATGAATGAATTTGGATTTGAATCTTAATGGATGAATGAAAAATCATTTTCCAACCAATATAAATTCATTTAAATCATTATCTCGTCTATGTCCAAACTTATCGGATGAATTATAATTCATTTGATTCATCCATAAATCCATTTTAATGAATTGAATGAATGAAGAATTAATACATTTGATTATTTTAACTGGAAGTAAAGAAGTTTTTAAAGAAAATCATTCTTTTAAAAATAATTATTTAAATAAAGCATTTCTAAAGACACTTTTTTAAAAGTCACTTTTAAATTTTTTTTATAGCAAAACTGTTTCTAGAAACACTCTTTAAAGAAAATGATTTTTTTTAACTTTTAAAGATTATTTTTTCAATATTCTATCCACATGACATTTAATGTTATATGTGTAAAGTTTTTAACAAATGTTAATATATATTATGTATTGAAGAACAAACTTTTAATATTATTTACATCTACATGTTTTATAATTTATGTCATTTAATAAAAAAATCAAAGTGAGAGTTGAAGTCGTGAATGTAATTGAAAAGCAAAGAACATTTTTGGTGAATGTTTGTTTTTTAGATAGATTGTATATTCATCCAAATGGATATATCTCTGATATCTATTTTAGATATAATGGATGAATTCATTAGATTATATTCATTAGCTAAATAGATGCATTTAATTTTATAGAATTTGGTGGATTGTGAACAATTTTACCACCTCCATTAACTTCAATTATCCAAGTTTATCATTTAATCCATAGACCCATGCCACTTCCCACAAAAAAGAGATCAATTGGTGTTTTATGTTTGGAACCTTAACTATTATAGAACTTATGCAGATTGGAACAGATTGGTACATATTATGGTACTTTGTTTGTATTTGTTCCTCTAACTGGACTACATTTTGATAGTACAAAGTAAATTGGGAAACTAACATTAATTTATAAATGGAGAAACAAGTAGCAAATCAATAAACATTGTTTCATTCCAAACAATAAATGTCACAAATGAGTGAGAGTGGTAAAGAACATACCATGGTTAGTGACTTATTGGTTAGGGAAATTAATTACAAGAGATAATTCAAGTTGGTGATGAGGAAATGAATTATTTTGTTTTACAAGAGAGAATTATTTAACATGAAGGAATGGAGGGAATGGCAAAGTGCAATATATTCAAATGAAAATAGTGCTAATAATAATCACTTATCAACCCTTCAATGACATACACTACAATACATATATATATATACAAACAAATGAATTAATTTAGAATATCCCACTTCAAATTTTGGTAATTTCATTATTGTTATTACATTCTTCGAAACTTTTTTTATTTATTTTTCTTCATTTTGCCTTTGGATGAAAATAAGTTGAATCAAGTTTGATTCTGTTAAACTCATTAAGAATTGACTTAAATCAACTTTTAAATATATATTAAATTGATTTTTATGAAAAGTTTAATTTTAATAAAATATACATTTTATTCCCTTATTAACATAAAAAGTTATTATATATGATTATTTTTTCTTTTTCTTCAAATAAATTGAATTGAGTTTGGTTCACCTTGACTAATTAAAGATTAACTTGAGTTTTAAATATATATATATATATATATATATATATATATACTTATTTATTTATATATTGTATATTAACTAAAAAGGTAGTGTATATAACTATTATAAAAAAGTATATGAAAATTTGTAATTTTTGCTTATTTATTTATGTTTGACAATCAACTAAATAATAAACTCAATTTTTATTTGTGAAATTTAATCAAAAAAGTGATCTCGTTTTTATGGTGGATTAATGTTTTTCCTTGGGTTACTTATCTTTTCCAAATAATTTTACTTCCTATTTTACCTTTCAAATTTCAATAGCAACACACTTTTATTTTTTTGGATTAACTTATCCTTGGATTGATTATTTTTACATTATTTATTTTCTGATTATCTAATTCAAGTTTAATAACTTTATTTATTTATGTCATATTATTTTTAAATATTGATATTGGTTTTTATATTGCTTTTTATATTAATATTTTTAGCCTCTGTCCTTAGATATTAAAAGTTAAAAAATCATAGTAAAAATATAGAGTGATAAATATTAATTACGTATATTTCAAAAATAATATAAAAATAACCAAAATTATCATAGCATAAACAAATAACTTTATACTATTTTTAAAATTTACTCTATACAAAAATATTATTTCTTTCTTACTCGAACGAAACAAATTAGCTTATATCGAGTTTTTAACTAAGAAAGTGCAACATAAATAAATTATAATTTTACAGTTTGTAAACTACAAACATAATATATCACAAATAAATAATGAAAATAGCAAAAATAAGACGATAATAGGTTGTTTGCTTTGACCATTTTATGTTTTCGTTTTTAATGAAAACAAAAAAGAAAGGTGAAAATATATTTATATTGTTTTTATTTCATATTTCCAAAAACATAAGCTTCATTTCCCGAAAATTTGAAAATGAAAAAATGTCATTTCCAACATTTTCAATAATGAGGAAATGATATTTTATTGAAAATTTTAAAACTTTTGTTGCTCCAATGGTTTAATATATTTCGATGATTTAACTTTTCCATTTTATTCCAAATATTTTGATATTTTTGAAACTCAATACACATTTATATATATTTTTTCTAATTATACTCTTATTTGTTAATCCGTTTTCACCTTATATTTCTTCACTTATTTTTAACTTGTATTTAATGTGCATTAAATGTGGTTATTTACTCAAATTATATCGAATTTTATATCATTTAATACTTTCTTAAATGATGTGCATAACCTTAAATATCAAAATATATGGAATGATGTGCATAACCTTAAGGGTATAGAGAGATCAAGTGAACTTGAATATGGAGAAATTAGGTGTATTAAAGATTCTATGAAGAATAATAGAAGTATTGGTAGGTTGCAAGGACAAGTCACAAGGATTATGAGTCAATAGATAATATCTCTTTGTGATATTCTCTAAATTCAATCTTTTTACTATCACTAGATATCAAACTATGTTTTCCTAACTAGGGGAAAAGCATGTTTAAAAAGGAACCTTTCATATAAAGTGCGCATCAAAACCTTCTAAGTAATTGGTAGCTTTTGAAAATCTATCAAACCTAAATAAACAAAATTGAACCATTTCTATTATATATTTCATGTATTTATTTTACTAATTTGGTCAAAATACTCACCGTGCTTGAAACCACCAGCGGAGGTACATGAAAAGGTTCTTCGACGATCAAGTCAATATGAGACTTAATAAGAATGATTAAGAGTAAATATGATAGAGATGAAAGTAGAGAGTAATGAATGCAAGTAATAAATGAGAGAATGAGATATTAATGATACATTGGGGAACCTTATATTTATAGTGTTTGGGATGGATTATGTGGTACCTGAAAATTGGTTAGTTGTGATGTAGTAGGTATGGTAGGGGTATGGTAAGCGTATACTAGGTGTATATTAGGTCGGTTCTAGCCACGCTGTAGTCCTGCTCCTATCAATCTGTCGAAGGGGCAGGTAGAATTTGCAGGTGGCTTGGTAGGGTTTGGTAGGGGCGCATTAATGGCGAGTCAGATGTGCATTAATCGTGTTTGCAATAGGGTTACGTCTTCCCCAAGTAGCTCCTTCCCGGATCTTGGTCGACCGGAGGAAGGGATATTTTGGGTGAGTATCCATCTGGTTTAACCGGGATAGAACAATTGTCTTATAGCTGGAAGTCGGGTGTGTTGGTAGACTCATAATGTTTGGGAGAACCTGAATAGGCTATATGGCAACCTTTTCGGGTTGGGTTTGTTTGGACTTGTTGATCGGAGCTGGCTTGTAGCTTGGGGGCTGACCATTCGAGTGGCTCCTAGGTGTAGGGGTAGGTCATGATGACAGCCTGTCCTTAGTCAACACGTGGAGGGTCAGAAACGCTTCAGAGGGGGGCCTTGAGTGCTCAAACGACGCGATGGTTCCATTTGAATACTTGGCTGTGTTTTGCTTCGATTTTTGGGCCACCGTTGGATTGTCCTCGAGTGTTTATGAACAGAGGATATGGGTTCTCGGATTGGGCCTCAGAGGAGGCTTGTGTCCAACTCTTCTCCTATAAATAAAGGTGTATTCCCCTCATTCTGTTTCACTTTGCTTATGAAGAAAATCTCTCTTGTCGAGCTCGTATCATTTCTGTCACTAACCGATCACTTTATATTTTTCTTCTAGAGTTTTCCAACTTCCAATCACTCGGTAATTACTTCTTTCATTTCTTGTTTTGTTTTTTAGTCTTATTATGTTTGTCGAGATGGAGTCTAGTTCTATTGAGGTGGAGATCTTGTATGGGCCTCCACCTATTTTTACTGCGCTAGTCTCCTGTCACCGTTGCAATCTAAATTCGCCTCTGCCCGGGATAATGGTCGATCTGTCCTGAGGTGATTGATCCAACTCTCACTTTTGGCTTTATTGAGTGACATTTGAAGGGAAAATGATGGGAGTGACGATGACAACCTCAAGGGGTTGCCTTTGATTTAAGGATCGCTTTAACTTGATCTTAGGTTTTGTGAATGTGTGAATTCAGTTTTGTGGTATTAGGGCAATTTTGGGGTAGATTTGACTTCGGTTTGGGGATGTATAATTAGGCTAAGGATTGTGTATGGATTGTGGGTTTATAGCCTCGGTTTGGTAAGGTATTTTTAGGGTTGGAGGGTTTGTTTTAAGGGTTTAGGCTTATAGTAGTAGATGAGGATTTGGGGTTGTTTCGGGTAAGGGGGTGTGTATGGATTGATAAGGAAGAAGGTGGAAAAGGAATGAGATGGAAGACGCCACAAGAATGGAAGCTTGATAAGTCAAGTGTTGCCTTCCACAAGCTTAGAAAGCTTGATAAAAGCTCATCAATGGCCACGACCAAAGGATAGGGTTTAGGAGAAGTGCTCTCAACTAAAATAACTCAGATTTAATCAAAATTCAACTTAACTTTATTAATGACAATTCCATTACATAAATAGGCAATCTGAATATCTTGGGCTAAAATACAAGACTAAGTCCTAATTAACTTGAATAATAAAAATCCTAATCAAAACTTAGGCTAAAATAAATATGAAATAATAATGTAGCTCCTAATTTAAATCAAGTAGATAATATCTTAAATAATGTAATTTGGTTGAGATCTTTGTTGGCTGAGTTGTTGATGCCTTGACCAAGTCTAGATCTATTTGAAGATTCACAAGCCTCTTTTGATTTCAAAATCCCCAAGGTTTGGAGAAGATAAGACAGTGAACCAAGTCCTTTGCCAAATTATATCTATCTTCAAGCAACCGAATTTATCTTCAAGCAAGTAGGATAACAACTTTCAAATCTAATTTCCTTGATTATAGCCGTGTTATCCCAAAGGCTTTTGACCAGATTTAATGATTTATGTAATGTGCGTAAATCATTTATCTTCTCCTATTTTTATGCTAACCGAATCCTCAATGTTGGTTGGAGAAGATTTGATTATGCCATTTGAATTTCCAAGGCTTTATCTTCAAATGCTACACGCCTAGCTTGGTGGGTACCTTGTAAGAAAATGATCATGCCTTGATTCCCATTTGCCCCAGTCACGTGAAAGGCTTACCCTTGAACCTAAGTGAACTACTTGGTCATGAATATGGACCAATGTTACAAATAATTCCCAACCCATATTACATGAATTAAATACTAAAATACTTGAATAAAAATAAACCTAAGACTATATGAGAATGCAATCTCATTTATTTGAATCAATGCAAATAAAATAAACCTAAGTTGGAACATAACCTAATGACATAAACGTCCTTTTCACATACCCTCTCCTGGGTCAATTGTGTCCTTTGAGACCTTAAGAATCTATGCCTTAGCCTTGGCCCTAGTTGTAGGACCATCATGACTTCCTTTACCCTTATGATCAAAGGCTACCCTAGGAGGGTTTACATCAAGTGATGTTGTGGAAATGGATCGATCAGCTTTCTATGAGAAGTGACGTCCGGTCTTGGATGACATGTCTAGTTCGGAGTCTGACGCTTCTTCTAGTGATAGGTTGATCATGGGGAGGAACTTTGTTGACTGTGTCGACCAGTTTACCATCCTGGAGAGCATTGTGGGTCCTAACTCTAGATATTGGTGGGTTGATCATGAAGTCCTGGGCACTCCCAGTTTCTTCCTCACGCTTGAGCGTCATGTTGTGGACATGCTTAACCGCCCGGTGAATGATGTCTACTAGTATGCTCCAAAAGACCACGAGCGGATCTGTCAAAACATACTCATCGAGAACCAAAATATATGTGTGAGTACGTTTTTCGGTGGATTGAGGTGAGGATCCCCTTTGAAGGGTTGTATGTCGAGGTACTGCAACACCTCTATATGGCCCCTCTCAATTGCATCCGAATACCTAGGGTTTCATCCGGGCATTCAAGATTTTTGCGAGGTCATGGATCGGCCTTCTACCATCCAGTTGTTCGTTTGGATGTTCCGGGTGGCACATAGTACTAACAAGGATGGAAGCAAAGAAGGTTGTCGAGGATGGACATGTCTCTAGTCGAAGAATGGTCGCGCTCTCTTCCATCCTTTTGAAGGGTTTGCGAAGAATTGGAAGCCTGATTTTTTCGGGTGGATGTTCGAGGATCCCACCATACCTGGGCATTCGATCTTGAAAGACAACCTCTCTTCCTGTTTTCTTGGATGGGGCCATCCACAATAGGCCCGCTGACTCCTTCAGTTTCTCCTACAAGCAACTTGTTGATCGGGAAAGGGAGGTGGCAGATAAAATGTTGGCCTGGATCGAGGAGGGGAAGGACATCAAGTGATATGCGCTTATTTGGGGTGATCAAGCGTTTGAGGAACGAATCGGTAAGTATCCGACCGCAGGTGGTCTCATATTTTCTATTATTAATATATTCAGTATCTAACTTATTCTGTTATCTTATTTCAACAGCGGTTATGGGCGACGAAGTAGACCGGAGTCAGCTCCTGAAGCAGACTGCTCAAAAGAGGAGAGATGTTGAGGCCAACAAGATGGTGAGGCACAACTCGCTGCTCCGATCTGAGGGGCCATCTAGGGAGGTTGCCACCCGTCAGAGGGAATGTGGGAAACTTGCTGACTCGAGGGAGATTTCCCTCTCTTGCCCTTAATCCATCCTCCTCGTTCCTCCTAGGTCGACCAAAGTCAATCGGTCGACTTGACCATTGAGGAATCCACCCTTGCTACTGTCATTGAAGTGGCTTCTGGTAGCCAAGAAAATCCTTGAAAGGGTAAGATTGTTGGAGCGGGTAAGAGGAAATCGACCCCCACCAGGACAAATTATAGCTACAATATCCCAAAGGCGGTTGAGGAGTCCTTGATCAACCTGGCGATCCGAGATATGATGGACAACATGCCCCTGTGTGAACTGTTGTGGAGGAGCCAGGAGGTCGGGGTCTTGGTTGCTTTGGTGGCCAAGTATCTCGAGGGTGAAGGAGTACTAGCCACCCGGGTTATGAGGAGGCCACGACTACTATTATACATATTATGCATTAAGTTTACCCGAAGAAAAAGTAAAGCATGTAAAAATAATTCTATGATAATGCTACTATTTTTTAAGTTTGTAGGATCAACATATGAAATCAAATTAATATGTTGTATTAAGTTTGTCTAATTTTACTATTTTATTACTTATATCGATAATAATTATTCATTTTCATTCATTATTTCTCTTATTAACCAACATGATATTGTCAACTAGTGTAAGGCTTTGCTAGATCCCTGAAAGATCAAGATATCATAGGTTTGATTCATAAGAGTGGTACTTGTTGAAATGGACTTTCACACACCTTGAAAGAGATTAGTTCCTTACCTATTAGATAAGGGAATACTATTAGTAGTACCAAAAAATTTATTTCTCTTATTAACTAAGTAAGGGTAGAATTGTAAAATTAGTAATTGATGTTGTCTTAGTTTTCTTGGTAGATGAGTAAATATGAATAAATCTATTTTCTTAACATTGTACCAAATAACAAAATTTCAAAATAGAGGATTATTCAACACAAATTTTCATAATTATTCCAAACGAGTTTGGTACTATTATAAGAAATATATTTATTTCCATAAGTAAACAAATAATTGTTCGATAGTGATGGGGGATTAATTATTGAACTTAGACTTAAAAGGTAATCACAATAAACAAATGACATGTTTTTAATTTTTCAGAATATTTTATTTATACATACGTTAATTATACATATTATGCAACATTTATTATTTGTAAACTTTGTGGGACACATGCCTCTAGTATTTCTTTAATAAATTCGCCCAAGAGCTTGGGGTGGGAAAAGTTATATGGTTAGTATAGTCAAATTACCCTATCACATGTTTGATATATATTTCAAAATATTTATGGAAGTAATGTAGTTTTTAGGATGAGTTTAGGGAAGTCATGAACCGAGAATGCAACTTTCCTGTAATCTCGTGCATCAGAGATACGAGATTCTCTCTCCTTCATGGAAGTCGTGGTTCACATACACAACTTTCACTTTTTTAGAAGTCATGGACATTAAACACGATTTTCATCGTATATTAATAATAAAAATACTCTCTAGCCTAATAGTTCTTAGTTTATATGGTACCCTAAAGGTCTATGGTTCAACACTCACTCATAGTTTTCTTTTTGTTTTTTTATAAATTTAGATTGTATTATATTCATTACCAAATTTTATACATTTTTATTTTATATTGTTTTAAACAATTAGGTAATGAATATAATGGAATCTAACCATATTTTATTATAGTCTTTGTACAAATAATATGTCAAAGTTATAAAAAAACCATAGGTGAGTGTTGAATTATGGATCTCTAAGTTACCATGTAAACCAAGAACCACTACGCTAAAGAGTATTTTTATTATTAATATACAATGGAAATCGTGTTTAATGTCCACGACTTCTAAAAAAGTGAAAGTCGTGTATGTGAAACACAACTTCCATGGATGACAAAGAGAGTCTCATGCCTCTGATGCACGAGATCACAGGGAAGTCGCTCTGGTCCACGACTTCCCCAAACTCGTGGATCTCATCCACGAGTTCCCTAAAAACTATACTACTTCCATAAATATTTTAAAACATATATCAAACGTGTGATAGTGTAATTTGACTACAGTATCCACGTAAATATTCCGCTCGAGGTGTATATTTGTGTCAAAGCCAATATGATCCTAGAAAGTAGAAATCTACTAGCCAAACACCCAAGGCGTTTAAGTGTTTCTAGAAAGAAATAAAAAAGTTATGAAAACAAATTTCCTCTAATGATCCAGCATATCAAAATCAAATGGAACTAATATGGAGGACGTGTCATTGAATAGCTCTCACATATTTTTGCACCTTAAGGATGCTATGACACTATGGGTAGGGATGTCAACGAGACAGACCGTGATCGAGGGTTTGTGTTTACTCAACCCATAATCTTAAATCCCAAACTTGAACATGAACAAAACACATTGGAAGAAAGACTAACATCCTTGTCTATGTTGGGTTTTGGGTAACCCAGACGTATATCAAACCCGCTGATAAAAGTTAAATTGATCATATTTTATACATTCTTTTTATGACACTTTAACTAATTAATTAATTTAAATGAATGAAATTATACTAATAGATGATTAAAACTTGCTTAATTGGTCAAATCTCACATTTAGAGTGTTTTGTAGGCATAAACTGAATGAATAATTGCAAAAGGAGAAGATCCAAGAATTCAGCCATGACATGTCAGAGTAAAATCGTGATAACTTCTTTCTTCATCATTGGATGAAGTTGAAATTTTGATATGTTGTTCCTAACTAATGGGGCTTCAATGTGAACGGTCGAATCGTCGAAATGATCAAAACTCTTTGCGTTGAGCACAAACAGCAGCAAAAATCAGCATTTCGCTACTGTTTGGTATGCGTTGAGCGCATTGGGTGGTGCGTCGAGCGCCCCTAGGTGCACCGAACGCAGTTTGGTGCATTGAAAGGTCACCAAAAGCCAGATGGAGGTGCGTTGAGCGCATTTGGCAGTGCTAGAGCACTAATTAAGGACTTCTAACTCGAAACATTCGACATACACTTTGTAATATTGATTTTTAATACTTCTTTTCTCAGTTTCTAGGGTAGTTTAACTCATTTTAGTTATGGGATCGAGGAGTGAGCATTAGAGGAGTTAATCTATACCCAATAGTGTATAGTTCTATTATCCCATGAGTTTTGTTTTACCCCTCTTCTACCTACACTTTGTGAACATGAGTAGCTAAAACTCTTATTCGAACTGAATGTAGCACGAGCTTGATGTATACACATTGATCCACCATTAATTTATGAAGTTTTAATTATATTTGAGTTTTGTATTTTACTTTATGCTTGCTTTAAATTTGATCAACTTATCGCATGATTATTGAATAATTTGTCTAGTCTCTTACTTGCATCATTCTTAACTTGCATAACTCAAATAGTAGTACATTTCCTAGACATAGACTTGTATTATTTATCATTTTATGCACTTCACTTTTTGGTATCTATAAATAGAACAAATATTGTTATTTTATAACTCTCAAACTGAATAGCATGTGTTACTAGACATAGAGATGTGCTTGAAGGTTCATAAAACTAAATTTTATCATTGTAGTTATTGAACATAGATCTACCTATGATAAAGTGCTAGTATAGACCAAGATATTGACTGCTAGTACAAATGAGGTGCTACATTTTTACTCACCTTACATGTTTGCATCACTAGACATAGGAGCATGATTTTGTAAGACATATTGCTTATTCTTATGTCTCAAAGTCGCTAGACATAAGTCTTTCTTGCATAAGTTACTAAATTGACTAAGACATTAGCTTTTAGTAATTTTGAGGTCATTACATTGAATAATCATTAGTGAATGAATTTGCCTTAAGAATCAGGTGTGTACAGATAGTAAGTGTAAAGTTCAATTCCAGATCATTTTATTATTGTATTACAATTCTAATTTAGTGTGTCACCAATCAAACAACCTTTTTAATCATAACTTAAAATAATATTTTTTTAGTTGAAAACCTAGTATCTAGCAAGTCTTTATGGATACAACAACCCCTTACTCTATATTTGTTTGTGACATCAAGGTTGTGTTTTTATACTTATTTTCCGGTTAGTACTCGAAAGAAGATAATAGTTAAATAGTTTTCATTAAATGTTTTGTAACATTATTACACCAAGACGATGAAGAAGTAGTCAAACTGATGAAGATGATGTCGAAAACTCGTAGTGTTTGATGCATAAAGATGATGACAGATGAAGATGTTGGAGTGTTGGGCAGAGATGGAGATGATGAAAATGAATGAATATACTAGAATGTCGAACAAAGATTGACATAGACAAAGACACATATCACACAGAGTGACGGAGACAAAGCCACCAAGGTATTGATTCTATAAAACCTAAATCATATTCTACTTACGTTTATATATATAAGTCTAATTTTCTAATCTCAAACGTGACCCTAAACCTAGAAATTAAGATCAATAAAAACTTGAACTTAAACTCAATCCAAGTTAATTTTCTCCATTAAATTCGAGTTAGATTCAAGTATGTATTATGAGTTTGGGTTGGATTATCATCCCAAATCATGTAAAGTCCCAAATTGGTCAGGTGCTCCTTATCGAAGATATCCATTTTACAAGCTGTCCAAATTATATGAAGCTTGAGTACAATTATAAAGATCTATTTAAAAAAGCATGCCAAAATGTAAGGATAAAAAAAATATGATTTGTGTGGTTTAAGAAAATGTTTTCTTCCTCTTATTTTCTATTCATTTATCTATACTCCTATATAAAGCTTAAACATTACTAAGGAATATAACATGTTATCATCATTAAAAAAATGAAAATAATAGTTTAATTTCAATCAATACTTTTGATTTGTAATGTTAGGTGATTTTCGAATAATAAATTTGTAACTTTATGTCGTGATTAATTAGATATTATTGTTTCTTATTTACTAAATTTGTTGTTATGGATTTTTTTGTACTGCCAACGATATTTCATCACTTTTTGGTAATAAATTAAATCTTTCGGAGTTCATAATTATCCTTCTCAACAAGTATTACTCCCAAAAATCGAACTTTTAATATTTTTGTCATTCTAGTAATCTTGTCCGTTCTACACCACTAGACCAACATTTTGTTTATTGTTATAAGTAGTTGATGTTATAGGTATTAGTTTTGTTACATTATCCGAATATTTTAGAATCAATTCATGTTTTTTTTGGATAGAGTGGATTGTTATTTTTCACAATTTTTTATAATGAATTACAGAAATAACACAATGATTAGAAACGCAGATGAAAAATTTATGATCATTTTATTCTATTAACTTTCTTTAATCAAATAAAACACAACAATCATTATGAAATTAACGGTGAACATTCTAGTAATTATAGTTATGATATATCTTTTATTTTGTTTCAGAAACAATAGTTAACCTTTTAATAAATAAAAAACATTTTCATTGTTTTCAATATAAATATATCTTTTTTATATTACCAAAAGTATCACTCAAATGTCTCATCTCAACAAAATGAAATTAATTAACCTTTAAATTAAGGTTTTTTTTGGAAGTTCTTAATTTTAGCTTTCAAAAAAGTTCTCAATTTAAAAATAATGATTGGCACTCCTAATTTTGCACTATATATATATATATATATATTGAACACAACATTCAATAGGTCGTATTGTGTTGCGTGCGGTGAGTTTCTTTGTCGTTTCGTGATTCAGACCAAACCCTAACGCAACCATGTCAACCAAGCAAGGTGCCATGATTCTTCTATCTCAATCTTCAATTACTCCTTATCTCTCTTATTCCCTTCATTATTATTAAACGTGATTTCTTTGAACGTGAACCCCAAAATTTGAATCTGTTGATAAGGATTATTAAGGATGTTGATTTTGCGATTTATCATATTGAATTTTTGATTTGGGTATTTAGGTGGAAAAGCTAAGCCTTTGAAGAAACCCAAGTCTGATAAGAAAGATTACGACGAGGTATATTGAAATTTAAAATATTCTGGGCTTTAGTTTTTTTTATATTTAATTTGGTGTGATGAAAGAACATAATTTTCGAAGGTGTAATTTGTTTGAGAAATATGTATAAAGTTTAAGGAAGAGGTAGAAGAGAAATTGAGGATGGGGTTGGTTTGAATTATTGGTTGCTTTTTTTAATTAAACTGAAATTATCAGAAGTTTTGTTGTTTTCTATTTTTTAAATTTTTTATGTTAAATTGATGTGATGAAAGAACAGGGTTTTCTTGATTGATTTGGTTAGAGAATTAGTAATAAGCTTTTAAGGTAAACGGAAGCAGAGAATTATGATGTTGGGCTTAGTTTAATTAATTGGGTGTTTTTTGATATTAAACTTGCTGAATGTTTGATTTTATAGCTTTGTATCTTGATATTTGTTCGAGTTAATGATGCATTAAATTGAAATCCTAGAATTAGGAATTAGTTTTCTTCTGACCGATGTTCAGAGTAGAACTTGACATTAACTGTGGGTATGGTAAGAAGACTTGTGCTTCTGGTTGATTTCAGTGCCTTAATCTGTTGCCATGGCAAAGGACATGATCTTTTGTTTTCTTTCTTTTGTTTCTATATAATTCTTTGTACTTTGGGTCGATTTGTGCTAAGGCGAACCTTTGTTTTGAGTACTGGTCTCTCCCCTCCTTAAGATGTGCTACGTATTGTCCTTCGATCAGTCTTCAAGATGAACTGTTGTTTGATGACCAAATATGCATGTTTCCTATTTCTATTTTCTCTCGGGGCAATTATTACTTTTATGCCATATTAGCTTGTTTCTCCCTTGCCCTTTTGCCCAAACAGCAATAGGTAAAACCGTAAAAGGAAGTCCATCCAAATTGTAGCGGGAAATTTACTTTGTGGTTTCATTTAAAAATAAGGTTTTTATGTTTGGAATCAGATGATGGTTCTCTTAAGTTTGAAGTATGATCTCTAGTGAGTCCCATGAATGAAGCGTTGCAATATCTTCATAATTGTTTGTTTGCTGTGAAATGTTAGTTTCTAGCATGATTGATATATGCTTTTGTTTTCGTATTACCTTGGTGAAATTATGCGCAGACAGACACAGCCTTATGCGAACACTTAAATCTGGTTGTTGTGACCTTGCAATTCATTTGTATCATTTTTATGTGTAGATTGATATGGCTAACATTCAGAAGAAAAAGGAGGAGGAGAAGGTCAGATATTGTATTCCAATTTAATGCATACTGCATTCAATCAATTTTTCGTTCATTCTTAATTTCGCTGCATATACTGAACAGGCGCTGAAGGAATTGAAAGCCAAGGCATCACAGAAGGGAAGTTTCGGAGGTTCCGGGCTCAAGAAGAGTGGAAAGAAATGAAGACTCCATCATTGAACTCTGTTACCATGAAGAGATCTATCTCTTACTGTGTTCTACTTTATCTCTGGTATTGAACTTAGGTGTGTCATTATGTAAAGCGCAATAAGTTACTTGTTTGTTTTCTGTGTTGAATGACACATTGATTTCACAGATATTGCTGCTTGTATTTTTTGCATTTAAGATTATTCATAGCCAATAGTAAAATCATCTAAGTTCGCAAAACTCCTTCCAAAGAATCTTTTTTTACATATGAAGCAACAACTGAACTCTTACTAGTGTGTTCATAGCGGACTAGGAATGAGAATGGGTCTAGATGGGTTTGGGTAGTACACTACTCGAACAAGACATGTTCATTCATTTCTGGACATGGACCTGCCCCAGATTCGCGTGGATACATTTGGGGTTTGCTACCGGTAGTTCCTTGGTACTCAGTGAATATGTAGTACATTGAAATTTAAGATTTAAAAATAATTGGCAGCAACCTATAATCATGTTATTTTAGACCATCAAAATGAGAAGATAAAAAATATTACAAAACCAATTTAAATGGTTAGACTAGTGTTGTGATAACCACACGAGACGGTCTAACCGGTTTGATTACTGATTGGACTTTAAAACGAGTCTAGTTTGTAGTTTTAACCAAGTGAGGGGTTAGATCGCTTTGAACCGGAGAAATTACAGTCAAATCATGTTAAATCCGGTTGAACCGTAATAACCCAGAAGTGAACTGGACAGTTCACCTAAAATTTAAAAAAATTGAACACTACTCTAATATTTTGTTTTACTCTGGTCCAAAAAAAATAGAAAGATGTTATTTCAATATAATTATTAATTATATAAAATTTTGTATTTATATATAACTATATATTTATAGACAAAAATTATAAATTATATATGAAATCATCTGGTCCGTTTGAACAGTTTAACTGTTTAAACCGGTTAAAACTAATACGAGACTTCTTCCAGTTTGATTTCCGGCTCGGATTTCACAATATTGGGTTAGACAAAGTTCTTTTACTTGGATGAAAAAAACAAAATTATTATCTCAACATTATAATGGAAATTCATTTATAAGAACTGTTTAGTCTAGTGTTGTTTGGATCATTTAAAGAATAAAATAATCTTATGAAGAATCTGATATTAAGATTTTGATAAGACTCTCTTAAGACTTTGTTATAACCTTGTAATTGTGATTATCGACTCACTAAGTGAGTCTCCATTTTATGGGTGTGACACATGTAATGGGGACTTTCTTCAATGGAATTTTTATGAAAGATTAAACATTACTTAATCTAACTAATGACTAAAACTTGCTAGATATAGAATTAACCTAATTGATATTATTGTTTAATGATCAATTAATGCATATATAATTTAATAAGTTAAATTTACATATAATCACAAAATATAAATACCATACCCAATTTGTAATGGTAGATGTAAAAAATTAAAGTTAGTTCGGTTTCTTTTTTTCCAATCTACTAAATTTTAATGATAGATAATAATTATTATAGATGTCATTAAATTAAATTTGTGATTAATAGTTTATCACTTTATTGTCAAATAGAAATTGTGCGTCGAATAGTAACGTCTGGATTTCTTAACAACGTTGTTGTTGTTATTTAATAATCACTGGGTTATTATTTAGCTAAATAATGGTTTGATGTTTAACATAGAGTTAATTATTAGGATTTAATATATATGATGTAGTGTTTTTATATTGTGAGCAAATCATTTGTTATTAATTTATTTATTATCATTGACTCTCAAATAAAAGTAATACAAATTAATGGTGGATAATTTGATGATAATGTAAATAACTCTACATTCTCAGTACATAGATTTTAAACTCATCTTTCTTATATGTACATTATATTGACTACCCAGGTAAAAGAGATAAATGTGTTCTTTTAAATAAAAATGATAATTATAAAATTTAATTAAACAAAATATGATATATAGTAGAGACAAGTTTAAATAGTATACGAGTCAATACATCTCCATTATTTTGATTCATTGTAACTTAGCATAAGAGTGACTTCAATAATATCTCATTATAATTATTGATGAATTTTGTAACGAACCAAAAATAATAAAGAGATATCAACTCTTATACTATTTAGATTTATCTTCACAATCTATCATATTTTATTTAACTTAATTACATTAATCATACATTTTTGCTTAACTAATCACACTTATTTCTTGCATATGAGTAGTTAGAGTATATACACATAAAAAAGTTGTTTGCCTAGGTACAAAAAAAAAAAGATAATTTATCTAATTTACTCTTAAATGTATATATTTTGTTAAAAGGATATAATTAAATAAGTATAAATTGGATTAGTTAATGAAAAGACAATAAATTAATGAATGAAGTTAAAGAATGGAAAACAAATAAGGTAACCGAAAAGAGGGAACCGCCTTAACCCGCCAAAGTAGCTTACTTGTTACGCAATTAATCTCTACGCTGTCTTTATTACGACGTCGTTTCCACGCTGTTCTCATTTCTTATTCCGCGTTTACATTGCTCTCTGCATCTCTTCTTCCCCAATCTATCTTCTTTACGACGTCGTTCCATCGCTGTTCCTGATTTCTTCTTATACTCACATTGCCGTTATCGCTTTTATTCCTTTCTCGTTTTCTGATCAAATTACTCATTTCAAATTTTCAATCACTGAATCAATGAAGATTTTCATTTACCAAGACTCCCCGAATTCTTCACCGCCTTCTTTACCTTTCACTCCACCGCCTTCGCTCCCCGGTGTGCCGCCATCCGCGATAATACTCTCATCATCGCCGACGCCGTTGTCGTGTATGATGAAGAAAGCGGAGGAGGAAGCGAATTTATATCTTCAAATTAATACGAAATGGTTAAAATCGAAGGAAGCGTTAGAAGCTAGACGAAAGCAACAAATGCAAATCTTGATGTCCATGCGATGATGATAATAACATCAATGACGAATCCTTCTTCTTATTTTTGATATTATTATCATGTTTCAAAAACACTTACTTACAATTACAATTGCTTTATTTCTATTTCTGCAGGATATTGCGAATGATGAATTTACTACTCTCATAGCTCACACTTTTGGATCTCTCTCATGCAGGTATATGACCTATACTTTCTATTTTCATATTTTTTGTTCATTTTTTATGCTTCTTAACTTTTTCATATTTTCACGCTTATTAAGTAATGTGTAAAGAGAAAAAATATATGAATGGATAGTGTATGAGTTTTATATACTGTTATTGTATTATCACTTATATATCATTGATTTACATGTATAGTGTATTGATATTATACTCTATGTAAATATCATTTAATAACCTTTTAAGGTAAGTGGAGGCAGAGAATTATTAGGTTAGGTTTAGTTTGATTATTTGATGTTTTTTTATATAAAACTTTCTTAATGTTTGATTTTATAGCTTTGCATCTTGATATTTGCGTCGAGTTAATGATGCATTAAGTTGAAATTAGTTTTCTTCTGACCGATGATAAGAAGACTTGTGCTTCTGGTTGATTTCAGTGCCTTAATCCATTGCAATGGCAAAGGACATCAATTAAGATGTGCTAGGTATTGTCCTTTGATTAGTCTTTTAGATGAATTGTTGTTTGATGACCATATTAGCTTGTTTCCTATTTCGATTTTCAAGCAAGGCAATTATTACTTTTATGACCAAATTAGCTTGGGTCTCCCTTTCTTTTTCCCATCGGTAAAAGGAACTCCATGCAAATCCTAGTAGGTAATTTACTTTGTGTAGTAGTTTCATTTAAATTGAACTATTTGAGTTAATCAGATGATGGTTCTCTAAAGTTTGAAGTATGATATCCAATGAGTCTCATGAATGTGAAATCTCAAGTTTCTAGCATGATTGATATTCGCTTTCGTATTGCCTTGGTGAAATTTAATGCGGACAGACAGTACCTAATGTACATTCAGATGAAGAGGAGGAGGTCTGATATTGTATTTCAATTTTAAGTTCAATTGATTTGTTTGAGTAACAATCCTTTTATATTTAACTTCGCTGTATACGCTAAACAGGCACTGGAAGAGTTGAAAGCCAAGGTGTTAGAGAAGGCAAGTTTCGTAGGTTTCGGGTTCAAGAAAAACAGAAGACTTCATTTTAACTGTATACATCTATTATTGAGCTCTATAATTACAATTGTTATCATGAAGGCATATATATCTTATTGTGGCCTATTTTATTTCTAGTACTGAACCTAGGTGTGTCATTATGTAAAGCAAATAAGTTACTTGTTTGTTTTCTGCAGTTTGATGCCACACTTGGGTTGTGATAATTACACATCCATTTAATGGCGTGGCTGTGGCAGACTTGTTCAAGAAATAATAGCTTTCCTCGGTAAGTTCTAATTATCGTGTCTTTTATGCTCGCACCTCCTAGCTATCATTTACTCAATGTTTTGCTCTTTCTCTTGCAATTGCATATACTTGTCTCAGTTTTTAGTTGCCTGCGAAATTCCGCAGCTCTATTCCTTGTAATTACTTCTCGCGTCCACCCTGCACCATTGCCATCCATAATCTTCACCCTGAGCACATTGCCAGCAATTCGAGTAGAAACCATGCACCCCTCGAACACCTCGCATCCTAACACCATAAACTGCAACAGAAATCACAGATTGGCGTCAGACAAAACCTACCAGATTCCATAGAGTAACTCATTTGTGGTGAAAAGCATCTAACAGTAATCTCGAGTTAAAATATGATCTTCATTTAAAAGAAAATAGAAGCATCGGAAAATTTCGTAGATTTCGAATAGAGCAGCCATTATGTGTGGAGGGAATGGATTCTATAACTTGGCAAAACAAAGTCGGATCTACAGACAAATAATTGAAATAAAGAAAAAAGATTAGAATGTTGAAGATGGAGAGAGTTAGAATCTGCACACTGCTAATAGATGGGGACATAGACACTTTCTTTTGGGATTAATTTTTGAAGATAGAGAGATTGTAATGAGCAAAGCTTAACAACCAGTGAACTCTTGCTCTTTCTTGTATATATGTTCAAAATCAAGTTTTTGTATTATTAAAAATTGACTAGTATGTAGAAGGTTTTGACTTTGAATTCAATAAAAATTGAAAATCTGTTCACCAATATAGGCTTTATTTATGGGGGATGTTAGTGCATTGCTCAATGAATGAAATATAAATTATTTTATTGGAAATTGAGAATTCCATGTACATTTATAATTAAAATATGCTATTTTTAATGCATTATTTTAATTTTGGATTTCCAAGTAATTCTAACTAATATTCTTAGGAGCTGGTACCCTTACTTTTAATATCAATCATACTTATTAACAGCACAAACAATGACTTTTAAGAATATTTAAGGAATCTGACTATTTGTGTTGAGTTTAGTTAGTATATCTCACATTAATGCTTAGAGTTGTGTTCAAATTCGGACCAATAAAAAAAACTGAAATACAATTCAAAAAATCGAAATGTACAAACCAAATTTTCTTGGATGATATCAAAATTTGATTTTTATAAAATTGATTTGGTTTCGGTTCCAATCTTAGTAACCAGATTGATTTATATTTAAATTATTACATATACGCATAAAAAGAAGATGATTTACATATCTACGAAAAAGAAGATGATCTCAATTTTGAATTTAATAAGTCTTGCAATTGGTAGTTTAAAAGAACATACATTTTTTATATATTTTCTAATGGTTAAAAGTATTAATTTTTCTTATTGATTTTTATGTTTTTTTAATGTAATTTGACACTTTGAATATGTACTAAATTTTATTTTGAAATAAACATGTCTTATGTGAATTTAACACTTTGAAACTATATCAAACTTGTTCTTTTTTTATTATTAAAAATAAAGTTAAATTATACCGAAATTGCATATAATTTTTACATTAAATTGAATTGAACATATTAATATCAATCAACCAAACTTCATATTATTTGTCATCAGATGAGATGAGTTTTCGCCTACGAACTAATCCAAATTGGCTACAAATCCCTTTAATTATCATTTAATTTTCAGGATCAGTTAGAAACTTTTTATTTCTTGCATCATAATACTTTAGATTCAGTCAGGGGTAAAATTCTAATATAACACATCAACATTATATCATTGTGCTCTTTTAAGACCTAATTTGATCTATAATATTATATTAAGACAAAATATGAACGTATAATTAGATAATTGAACGGGTATAATTTTTATGCCCTTTTCTATATAAAATTGAAATTATGTGCAATCACACTGTCTTATAAACTATTAGAAAATGTGCAAATTTAAAATATATTGCTAGGAGTTTATAAGCAATTGTGTGAGCAAATTATTATTGTACACATATTGTCAACCTTTTTTCACAGGCAAGCAAGACTTCTCATATTTATATTTAAGCGTAATAATCAGTTATCTTTTTGAATAATCAGTTTTCCAAGTAAAGAATAGTTTTTCTTTGAATTATCTTTTTGTTTTGTTTTACTTTGCAATAAAAAAATAGCTTCAAGTAGGAAGCTTTACATTTTAAAATTAAAGATTGATGACTTATTCTTTCTAAGAATGAAATTATTTTGTAAGATTTTTTATCATTAAAAATGTATATCATCCCAAAGAAAATGGGTTTACATGTACACAATTCAAATGGAATAGTTTTTTTATTTATAGGGTGAAATAATACTCGTAGCTATACTAAAAAAATCAATTCTTGTATAATTTACTAAGTTTTAATCAGAAAATAACAGTATGGTGCAATGCATATTAGTTTAATTATTATATATAATTTAATTAAATTTGCCATAAATAACGTATTGCACAATTATGTGTATATTTATTTGTAATCAAATTCGTGATTAATTATTTTATTCTAAATTTAAAATAATTTTAGGAGATATTTACTAGTTATTTTTTAGTCCTTGCAAACAAAGAAAGTTGCATTATTTATTCAATAATATTATTAAAATTATTAATAAATTTTAATATTTAAACATTGTCAATATAATTTTTAATATGATTAGCATATTATTCATGTATATTACTTTTATTTAAGAATTAAGGATGATTGACATAAATTATAATGATAAGTGTAAAAAATTCTTACCGGTATTAAATATAGCTCATTAAAACTGTCTTGGAACCCATACATGCTCGATTTAACCTAAGGTTTGTTCAAAGTCTATATTAATGAATAATACATAAATAATATTAAGCATGATAATAGGAAAAAGAAAACGAGAGAGAAGAGAAATTTCCTTTGCTTGAGGAGAGAGGTTAAGAAGAGAGATTAAAAAAAATGAAGTGAGGCCTATCAAAATTCTTTCTTTTCTAATATGAGAAAATAAGAAAGGAATGGTGGGGTACTTCTTACTCTTCTTTTTTCTATGCAATCAACCGATACTAAATTTTATTATCTTTCTCTTTTTCACTTTTTTTGTCATATATTTCTCTCGTCTTACTTTCTTCTCTCGAACAAATGCATCCTAAAGGAGCTAAATTGGGTTCATCATTATTTAGGTAAATAGGAGATTGATATTATTAAATATATATTGTTTTAAAAGGAAATAATTAAATATGTATAAGTTGAGAGCACATCTTCTGTCTCAATACAATGTCTCACTCTATGTAGTACTATTTGTGATTGATTGAAAAATGTATATAAATTAAAAATTTAATAATTATTATTTTTTGACCAATTAGAAGCTCTGATACGTAAGGTGATACACTCTCTTTGGACGAAGATCTCCTCCCAAATAAGTTTGATCAGTTAATTAAAAGAAAGTAAATAAATGAGTGAAGTGAAAGAAGGGAAGATGGAACCGGTGGATATCTATCCCAAGAAATGTATCATCTCATGTACTATTATTTACGATTAATAAAAAAAATTAATTAAATTTATTAAAGTTTTAATTTAAATATATTTTTTTCAACCAATTATGAATAATGATACATGTGCTCCTACAGCTAACTGCCTTAACCCAGGAAAAGTAGCTTATTTATTAAGCACTTAATCTCTACAGCTGTCTTTATTACGACGTCGTTCTCACGCTGTTGTCGCTAAATCTCTATTAGCTTATATCTCCACAAATAAAACTTACTTAAATAGCTTTATTTCTATTTGTGCAGGTTATTGTGAATGTTGAAGACTCATAACAAGGATAGCACTTATGCTTTTATTTTCATCTTATCTTTTCTCAATTTCAATTTTTATTGATATAAGCTGATTTATTTCGTTTGGGTAAGGAAGAAATATTACTTTTTATAAAGTAAATTTTAAAAACAGTATAAAATTATTTGTTTATGTTACAATAATTTTGGTTATTTTTATTTATTTTGAAATATACGTATTTAATATTTATCACTCTATATTTTTACTATGATTTTTTAACTTTTAATATCTTAAGACAAAGACTAAAAATATTAATATAAAAAGCAATATAAAAACTAATATCAACATTTAAAAATAATATGACACAAACAAATAAAGTTATTAAACTTGAATAAGATAATCCACAAAATAAATAATGCACAAATAATCAATCCAAGGATAAGTTAATCTAAAAAATTGAAAGTGTGTTACTATTGAAATTTAAAGGGTAAAATAGGAAGTAAAATTGTTTAGAAAAGATAAGTAATCCAACGAAAAACATTAATCCACCATAAAAACGAGATCACTTTTTTGCTTACTTTTCATAAATAAAAGTTGAGTTTATAATTTAGTTGATTATTAAACTTAAATAAATAAGCAAAAACTACAAATTTTCATCTATATCAAATAAACACATAATTTACATACTAAATATATAATGATATATATATATATATACATAATCTATAAACACATGTTATATATATATATATATTTAAAACTCAACTTAAGTTAATCTTTAATTAGTCAAGGTAAACCAAACTCAATTCAATTTATTTCCGTCCAAACTCAAATTAAAGAAAAAGAAAAAGAAAATGTAATAACAGTCATGTATTTAAATAGATACACAATATATAAGCACATTATATATATATATATATAGATGTATTCTATAATAATAATAATATATAATAACTTTTTATGTTAATATGGGAATAAAAAAAGTTTCAAAGAATGTAATAACAATAATGAAATTACCAAAATTTGAATTTGAAAATTCTAAATTAATTCATGTGTTTGCATATATATGTATTGTTGGGTATGTCATTGAAGGGTTGATAAGTGATTATTATTAGCACTATTTTCATTTGAATATATTGCACTTTGCCATTCCCTCCATTCCTTCATGTTAAATAATTCTCTCTTGTAAAACAAAATAATTCATTTCCTCATCACCAACTTGAATTATCTCTTGTAATTAATTTCCCTAACCAATAAGTCACTAACCATGGTATGTTCTTTACCACTCTCACTCATTTGTGACATTTATTGTTTGGAATGAAACAATGTTTATTGATTTGCTACTTGTTTCTCCATTTATAAATTAATGTTAGTTGCCCAATTTACTTTGTACTATCAAAATGTAGTCATTTAGAGGAACAAATACAAAGTACCATAATATGTATCAATATGTTCCAATCGGCATAAGTTCTATAATAGTTAAGGTTGCAAACACAAAACACCATTAGATCTTTTTTTGTGGGAAGTGACATGGGTTTAAGGATTAAATGATAAACTTGGATAACTGAAGTTCATGGAGGTGGTAAAATTGTCCACAATCCATCAAATTCTATAAAATTAAATTCATCTATTTAGCTAATGAATTCATCTAGTATATCTAATGGATATCAGGGATATATTCATTTAGATGGATATTCAATCTATCCAAAAAAACAAACATTCACAAAAAATGTTCTTTGCTTTTCAATTTTATTCACTACTTCAACTCTCACTTTGATTTTTTTATTAAATGACATCAATTATAAAACATGTGGATGTGATTAATATTAAAAGTTTGTTCTTCAATACATAATATATATTAACATGTGTTGAAAAATTTATACATAGAACATTAAATGTCACGCGTGCTCATAATATTGGAAAAACAATCTTTAAAAGTTAAAAAAAATATTTTCTTTAAAAAGTGTTTCTAGAAACACTTTTGCTAAAAAAAAATGATTTTTAAAAGTCACTTTTAAAAAAGTGTCTTTAAAAATACTTTATGTAAATAATGATTTTTAAAAGAATAATTTTCTTTAAAAGCTTCTTTACTTCTGGTTAAAATAATCAAATGTATTAAATTTTCATCCATTCTATTCATTAAATTGGATTCATATATAAATCAGATGAATTATAATTCATCCAATAAGTTTGGATATAAATGAGATAATGACTTAAATGAATTTATACGAGTTGGTGAATGATTTTCATTCATCCGTTATCATTCAAATCCAAATTCATTTATTTGACACAATAGAATTTGATATCATGTCATAATCCAAAATGTTAAGTTATTAGGTTAAAGATCATTTGTGTATGCCTATGCCAGTTCAATCTTTTCATTCTTAAGGTGATACTTATCACACTCACACTCAAATTCATATTGGTATAAATGTATAATACACTGTTATTTCATGAATATAAATCTATATATCGTCAGTGTAAAAATTTATACACATGTATTCTATCATCCACTCACTCCGTATAAACCTCATACACCGCTCACTCGGTATATCTTTTTCTCAAATATGTTTGATGTGTTTGCCCACACTTATACAGATCCTAATGCCCCAAATGCTGCATTCATTGGTGAAACTTGCAACATCACTAGTTTCTGAACCTACATCAACTGTTATAACCATTCTCTATCACAGTGATCTACTTCCCCGGAATCGGAACTTAGGGCGATTTGTGCGGCGCGATTTTCTTCACCGAGAAAACCATTTCTTCCATTTTCTGGTCACCATGATGAGGTGTGTCTAGTAGTTAGTTACCATGCTGGGCTCAAGTGTTTCATAAAGTTAGGATATTAGTTTGTACACTTTGTTGAAAAATAAGTTTGAGGGAACCAAACAATGTAATGTATGTACTTTTTTTAGGCACTCGTTAGGATAGTGTTGATATTATAGGATTTAGATATGGAGAGAGAAAAATAAATCATAAAAAATTGTAAATTATAATTATAATATTGTGAATAATGATGTAATAATATTGTGATATAAAAGATATAACATTAATTCTTATTTGTACTAATTAATACAAGATTTAATTAGATAAGGAAACAAATTGTAAAAGATAAAATAAAGTAATATTAATCTTGAAAGGTTTTCTAAGATACTCTATATAAATCAAAGATATAATCATCATAATATGAGATGTTATCCATATATCTATGTTTCATCTAGATATTCTCTATAATATAATTTAAGGTATTGTAAAATATTTTCGTATATTTTAATACTCTCTTAAGCAAAAGCTTATAGAATTTTAACTTTGTTACAAATAATTCCTTTAAAAAAGAAAGTAATCACAATAATTACAAGGACTCTCACAAATATGGCTTTAAGTTGTTGTAAATGTTAACAAAATTTAAAATGGATTAATCAATGATGAGCTTTGCAAGCTTTAGACAAAAGAAATTGAAGAAGTTGGATTGATCAATGATTAATAATGAGCTTTGTAAGCTCTAGGCAAATAAATTGAAGAAGATGAAGACAAAGATAAAGATAACAATATTTAATCATCTATGATATAAGCTATCTCTAAACTTAACCATTATAGACAGAAACAAAAAAAATGCTTAACTATTAACCGCCTCAGAGCCTATACATTATATGCATCTAACTTGTGACATATGTTTTTTTGGAGGAATGAAGATTACATCTCCCACTTTAGGTGTCATTTCAATTCAATTAAATAGTGACACATGATTAAAAATAAAAATTATAAAACAAAAAATATATTTTTATATTATATAGTAGAATGTGATTGATTTGAGACATGGAGAGAAATTTTTTTGGAATATGTCATCATCATTCTTGTAGAATTAAATCCAGAGTAAACAAAATTGTTTGATAAATACAAATATTTTTATTTAAAATGTGATTCTTGTAAAATCCTATGCTCATGCCAATTCAGGCTTTTGTAAATTGTCAAGGGCAACTTCATGGAAACATATTATTGGTATTGATAGATGATGTTGTAAAGGCATTACCTCAAGCTTCTGGTATCAAAAGTTTCTATGAATTTCAAATCTTTAGTTATGGATTTAGAACAGACAAATCTTTTATATTTGTTGATTAGTATGACTCAATTTTTTTATGTTTTTGTTTATTGGGCAATAAAGAATTAATATGACTGTTAGAAATATTTCAACTTCTATGTTGGAGCGCTTACGTGTCTCATTATGCTATTCACGCAGAAATTTATTTTTTCTGCATTAGTATTCTTTTTCATGCTGTATGAATTATGTGTCTTGTTGATGAATAAAACTAAATCTTCTACGTAACACATTTCTTCTCTGCAAATTTGCTTACTACATAACCAAAAATTGGTATCTAGATTTATATCTTGAGGGACCTATGAGAACAAACACAAACCAAACACTTCATATTTCCTAAAGTTGTCAAAATGAATTCAGAAGTAGTTTCTGTTGCATAGTGTTTAATGAAAATATTTATGTTGTTACAATGAGAGCTTTCTTGGATGCTAGTGATCTTGGGATGCATTGTACAAGATTGTATCAGTCTAAATCTTCTAGACAATCCAACTATTGCACATATTAAAAATGAGAAGGAGATGAAGCAAAGAAAGTCCAAAGTAAGAGCATGTTTACATGCAGTTGTTTCACCTACCATTTTTAACAAGATAATGACACTAAAAACAACTTGTGAAATCTGAATTTTTTTGAAGTAAGAATATGAAAGATATGAAATGGTCAAAGGGATGCAAGTGATGAATTTGTTCGAGTTCGAGATGAAAATGATGAGAGATTCACAAAAAATCAAGGAGTACTCTAATAAACTTCTAGCAATTGCCAACAATGTAAGACTCCTCAGTACTGAATTTTCTGATTCTAGAATAGTTCAACAGATTCTAGTTATACTTCCTGAAAAATATGAGGCTGCAATTTCATCTATGAAAATGTATAAGGATATGTCAAGCATCACCGTGGCAAAAGTGTAGAATGCATTATAGGCACAAGAACAAAAGAGGCTTATGAGGCAAGAAGGATCAATATAGAGTGTTTTCCAAACCAAATTACAAAAGAACAATGATTTGAATGACAAAAAAAGTTTGCAAAATAACAGCCACAAAACTGCAGGTTTTGCAAACAATAAATACAATAACCAAAGTAACAACAATGAATTCTTTCCACCTTGTTCCTATTGTAAAAAACCTAATCATCCACAAAACATATGTTGGTGGAGGCCAGATGCAAAATATTATAAGTGTGGCCATTTAGGGCACGTGGAAAAGATATGCAAGTCTCAACAACAATAACAACAACAAGGAGAAGCTAAGGCTGCTGATGATCAACCACAAGAAGAACAATTGTTCATAGTATCATATTTTGAAGCTAATAGTTCCACAGAAAGTTGACTCATTGATAGCAGTTATACAAACCACATGACTTATGATCGAGAGCTCTTTAGAGAGATTGACAAACTCCTATTTCCAAAGTCAGAATTGGAAATGGGGCATACATTGTAGCAAAAGGCAAAGGAGCAATGACAATTGAAGGTTACACACGTTTGAAATTAATTCAGAATGGAGAAAGACTATAAGGTTTTGTTTGAAAACCAAAACTACATGATTAAAGATTCAAAAGGCAATGAGATGTTCAAAGTTCAATTGAAAGGCAAAAGCTTTGCCTTGGATTTGATAAAAAAATGAGCAAATTGCAGTACACAAATAATACACAAGTACAATGATCTGGCTAAGAAGATTAGGCGACTTTCAGCATAATGCTCTAATCATCAAGAAGAAGTATAATTTTGTTAACAATTTGTTTGACTTAGAAAAAAGTCTCATATATGCAATGTCCGCCGATATGGGAAGCAAACAAGACTTCACTTTCCATAAATGTTAGAGGACCTATGAGTACACCATCAGATGTTGCAGGATACAAAGAAGCTGTAATTGACGAGAAATGGATAAATGCAGTGAAAGAGGAGCTCATGATGATTGAAACAAACCAGACATGAGAATTACTAGAGATGCTTAAACACAAGAAGGGTATAGGAGTCAAATGAGCTTACATAACTAAGTTCAATCTTGATGGTTATGTGAACAAATATCAGACAAAAACTTGAAGTTTGCAGCTCGAAAGTCAAGGAGAAGTGTTGATTAGTATGACTCAGAAATTGTTATGTTTCTATTCATTAGGCAATAAAGAGTCAATATAGTTGTTAGGATTATTTCACCTTCTATGTTGGAGCACTTATGTGACTCATTATGCTATTCATGTCGGAATTTATTTGTTTCTATATCAGTTTTCTTTTTCATGTTGTATAAATTATGTATCTTATTGATGAATAAAATTAAGCATTCTACATAACACATTTTCTCTCTACATATTTGCTTGCTACATAACCAACTATATTCTTCAAACACAAGTCAAATCATTTAGATGATTTCCTCTATTGCATTGAGATAAAATAGGGATATAAAGATTATGTGCTAAAGAGAGAGGCTAAATGACGATAAATGATCATAAGGATGTAACAATTGGAAAACCAACCGATAAAATAACCACAAGCCTAAACTTTCCCAAGGTAGATACCATATATTTGATATCATGTTGAAATTATAAATATAGATGACAAAACGGGCAATGTCCACGAGCGAGCCCGCATAACCCGCAATTTTTTTGCATACAAGACATACAAATTTTGTCCATTTGCCTGTTTCGCCCTACACGTTTTGCCCGCCAAGCCCACGACATTACCATTGGGCAATGCGGCCCACCCGCGGCGGCCCACAAACATAATTTAAGGAAAAATTATGAAATTTTCAAATAAGTTATGATGAAATGTGATTTTTAATACCTAAAAAAATTGTAATCTAATGGGGCAGTTTTGTGTTGATTTATTGGCTAGGTTGAGAGGTTTTATGGGCAATGATGAAGAGGATGAATTAGGAGGTGGAACGGTAACCATATTTAAGGAGGGAGTGAGACTAAGGATTAATGAGAGAGGTGGGAGTTCGCAACCATTTAAGTGCATGGGCCCAAGGGGTTCTCTTTCCTCATAATTAGCAGTATATTCCTTATTCAAATTCAGAGCAGAAGCATTTAAATGGGTGAGGTCAAGGGGTTCTCTTTCCTCATTAATAGGGTTGTGGTCTAGGTTTAGAGCAAAAGAATTAAAAGGAGAATGAGGGAGAACCGTGCCATTAATGCAAGAATTAAGAGTGTCAAACTCCAAAGCAATGTGGCCGTTTGGAATCATTGAGTGGATGGTGCTAATTAATGTTGTAGTCATTTCATGTTTATCATCCATCGCTATTAATTTCAGTCGAATTTTTTGGGCCTGAATTAATGACAACCGGCTGCATTAAATCCGAATTTTCCACTAGCATGGTCTGGGAATTGAATGCAGGTAGGGAACTGTTCCCGCACAGTTTGGCCAACCTGTGCTGGGTCTCAGGAGAAACAAGTCTGGTCGGGTCAGCACGGTTCTGCTCCATCTGGTCTGGACCTCCGGCTGTCTCATCTTCGTCTTCAACCTCTACCTCTCAACCTTCTTCTTTCTCGTCCAGAAGCTGATCGACTCAAGAGTATCCAGATTCGGAGGAGGAACTGATGTCAGACGACCGATTTAGAGATGGAGTTTTAATCATATGCCAACATGGTTCTCGTTCTTCAATGACATGGATATCAAAGAGAACTCCATTAATCTTCACATTAATCACCTTGTCCACCATGGTTCGGGATGAGGAAGCTATGAGTACGCGACCAAACTCCAAACGCTGCTTGTATCTAGTCCCGTTGTCGATGCCAAGAAATTTTCCGAAAAGAGAAGCTATGTTATGGAAAAACGTCTCCTCCCATGCATGGAGTGGAACACCATAACACCTGAGCCAAAGAAATATTTCATGAGCCACATCTAACGGTTGCCATTTGCGAATGGTGACAAAGCGACTCTCAAACCAGGCATGCTCATCCTAGAGGATTGTCTCCATTTCACCTTCCTCATCTGCTCGAAGGAGAACTAAACGTCCTCCAAGGGGTATGAGATGAATCGAATAAAACCCATCAAGGTGCAATTTTTCCCGAAGACTTTCGCAATCCATATGGTCAGATATGGTCCTAATATAACTATCCTGAAGCCATTGAGGATGCTCCTCAGATGTGTTAAATTCGAAATTTGGGGCAGGGGAAGGGCAGCTCACACTCCTCGCAATGATAATAGGAGGCTGTTTCGAAGTTTTAGGAGTTGTTAGCCCATTTTTTACCACCTCTGCAAAATTGTGTTCATCCTGAAGTTTGATTGGCAGTCTGGTTTCCTTTGGGATAGTTGGTCTTCCAATGGTTGAGTTCTAGCTGTTCCTTGTCTCCTCTGGAACTTGGGAAGATTGACCCAAATTTTGTAATGGCCAATCCAGATCCTGTTCAGTTTCTCCACCATAAGTTTACTGTTTTGTACATTTTGAAAACGAACAAAACCGAACTTCTTGCCATACTTGTCGAGCCTGCAAGGGATGACGACATCCACCACCTTTCCCCACTTCTAGAAGATTTCCCACATTTCCTTAGCCCTATGATCTGTGGGAAAGTTGGTGAAGTAAAAAGTCGGGGTGTTTTGGGGGAGAAACTATTTTGATTTAGTCCATCTATTATGGGACTCTCTGCCATGCCCTCTCTCTCTCTGCTAAGACCTCTCTCTCGCTCTCTCTCTCTCTCATTCTTTTACGAGGTAGTTCTCCTCTTTAGTATTTCATTGTTTCTTCTGCCACCCTTCCGCCACAATTCTACATTGATGATATTGTCATGATGATGTGATAATATTGTGTTATAAAAAACATAATATTAACTCTTATTTATACTAATGATAGATTTCTAATTAAATAAAGAAAAAATTCATAAAAAATAAAATAAAGTAATGTTAATCCCAAAAGTTGATCGCTCTCACGCATTGTGGATTTCATCATTGGGATATTATTTTCCGCATATTTCTCATTATAAGTGATGTACTAGAAATTTTAAAGATGTATGCAATATAAACATAAATTTATAGTATAAAAGTTTAACATATTCTTTAAATAGTTTAATTATTAATGTGTGATAAGGATCACACAACCCTTGTTGCAAAATGTAAATTAGGTACAATATATTTCATAAATATATTTTCAATAAATCTACATCTTACAGCTATTTTGACATAGAATATAAATATCAAGACAAATTAATGTGGAAAAAATCTTAGAATAAGAAATAGAAAACTACATACCTACCTGGATCACCAAAATCATCCACTAAAATCAATGATGGATCATAGACATACAATGTCTTTCTATTAATGCTAGGCAACACCAAAATCAATAATACATTATTGGAAATAATGAAACATGAAATTGATTAGTTCATTATCTATCAGTGTGATAAATACTCTTAGTAATATAAAAAAATATTCTTAAATCTTATGAGAAAACTAAGTAAAATACTCATATAGTGAAGAGCCAAAAACCCTAGCTTTATTCTTCTGCATGTCTCTGTCTCCTCACATGTCTCTATTCGCTACTTCTATTATTTTGTATCTTTTTGTTTCTTGTTTTTCCTTATTTTCTCTTTTCTTTTGTTTTCTTTTACCTATTATTTTATCTTTTTTTTCATCATAATAGATTATTGAGTGAGATTTATTATCATCCAAAATTTTGTTTAAAGTAAGAGCTAGTTGTAGCAAAACTTACTCTATATATATTATTCATGTGATACACTTGATAATAATATAAGCCTTATAACAAGGTAACCTGAAATCATGTCTAAAAGTTCCCATGCATTTGAACATTGCATTGATTATGGGCATGAACAGAATCCTGAATATAACTTGGCTATTAAGCAAAGTGAACATTATAAAAAAGAATATAACATAGTTTAAGAATAAAGAATAAGGTGCAAGTCAAGGGTCACGCACCTAGAAGGCTAAGGTCACAGGTTGTTTGTATAGTAGTATTGTAGAAAGTAGTACAAACATCTTTCTTTAGTAACATAGATATATGTTATCTCATATCATGTCCTATATGTGCGAATCAATAAAAAAATATGATATATTAATTGAAAATTTTAAACATTTATAGTTATTGATATTTTTCATTCATTATCATTTTGGTATGTGACAACATATATTGGACATGATTTGGGATAATATATTATTCATTTATTTCTGAATATTAATTGATTATCTTGATTAGTGGATAAGAAATGAGGAATATTTTATTCGATTAATGAAGATGCCATTGCTTGTGGCTTCCCCTAATTTGCAGCTTCAAGTAGACCATTAATATTGCTTGTGACATCTTTTTATTAGACATACCTTTTTTATTCCCTTCCTAGAGACACCATTCAATCAAAGTTCAACTAGGCCAATAACTAAAATACTATTTTAGTAAGAAAATTGATATTATCCTACAAAGCCTTCTACACCTATCAACAATGCATTGGTCTAAGGGTATAAGGTTTTAACTGGATCCCCAATATTAAGGATTCAATTCCTTAGAGCGATACTTGTTGGGACGGACGGTCACAAACCCAAAAAAGATTAGTTCGTTACTAAAAAAGGTGAGAATATACCATTGGTAGTACAAAAAAACCTCACACACCTTAAAAAAAAATAACATGTATAAAAAATACTTAACACATTTATTCCTCTAATGTTAGTAATTAACTTTTGTATTATATTTATAAGGTAAAACATGTTTAAGGGGTATAGAGGTAATTGAACATGCGTAATTTTTATATATCGACTTTACCCTTACTACTATGTAAATACAAAATATGTATAAAGGACATTCAGGTAATTGAATATGAGTAATTTCATTTAATTCCATTTATATACTTAAATAGTGGTAATTGAAAGACAATATGATATATTCAAATTTATAATATATACAATGAAAATAGTTTTGCAATTATTGGATGCAAAAAAATGGTTCAAGAGGTTGTATACAATTACTTTAGGTTACTTTTTTAAGTGGAGAGCATATTAGGTTCTTTGAAACACTCAAAAACTAAACAACGTACCTTCTTTATTTCATATTCTTCATATCCGAAGATTATCCCATGTTCACCTCTGATCCAATTTTTCAGATAAGGAAGATCACACTTTTGAATAAGTGTCAAAATACAATCAAATCAAATATTAAAGACTTATTCTTTCTTAGAATATACTTCTTTTTTAATAATTTATATCATATGTAGACTCTACACTCAATCCTAAACTATATAGCCAAAATTATAATATCATGTATAATTAAATATTCAAACAAAATTATAATATCATGTATACTCATTACCAAAAAAAATGAATTGAAAATAAGAATATTTACTTTGCCAATCCATCAATGCCCTAAAAATTAAATATTCAATACTAGAAAATAAGAATGCAGGTTGGCAAATATGAAATGTTTGTTTACGCGAAGTGTTTATCATCATTAAATGTATGTCGACACGCTAGTTAGTCATAAACTATAACCATAATTTTACGTTATGATTGTGGTTTAGACCTAACTAATGAGAATTATATACCAAATGATTGTCAAAGTTGGAAGCACTAACCATGATATATAACAAATATTTCATTCTTTGATTATAATTTATTTTAATTCTGCCCAAAATTAAGTATTAACTATGGCCACCTTTAATTTGGATGGTTTAAAACACAAAACTTTAGAATAATTCCATGGAATTGTGCTTCTTTAGTCTTATCAAATAGAACATAATTGATGCATGTTGTAAATAATTAAAGAGGAAGCTGTCTAATACTGTAGGGGAAGATTATGAATCATATATGTCAATTTGTTACACTGTAAAATGTGGACATGAAGGGGTAAAAACAGATTATGTAGAAAGACATTTTGAGAAAAAGTTGAAGTATATACAATTTATTATCCATATATTGGGATGTTGTTGTCTATGTTAATCCACTAATTCAGACAAAGAGAGAAACCATTCATTAACCAATGTCTTGTTGGTCTCACACATTATATTGGACTTTGGTTGTCTTTTTTTAGTTATGTTGGAACTTTCATCATTAACCAACTAAATCCTAAATGCATGGATATTTATATAAAGTCTTATTGCGGCTGTAACATCACATGACTGGATTGAGTATCAACCATATAATGCTAGTTGGACATTAAATTCTGATCACTTTTTTTATAACTATTTTTTTATAATGTAAGGTTCATTGTAGAAATTAAAGCTGTCTAAAAATTGTCACAATATTTTTTCTTCACAAAATATTTTCTATACAAACTTGCTCTATACTCTTATATATATGCATTGAACAATACTCTCTCTCTATATGTTCCATAATTTGCATTTTCCTTCTATATAATCAAAGAATTACTTGAGTGTTGAGTCTTTTTTGTTGTATCTTTCTTTCTTGGGTTTTCATGTTTTACCTATTTGTCCAAATAGCTTCTCCTTAGTTCCATTTCTTTTCTTTGAGGTCTCCTTAATACTTATTCTTGCCTTAATTTTATGTTCATTCTCAAACATTTACATCTATATTTAACCACAACATAGCCTCAAATATACAAATACATCAAAATAAACAAATATTTGAGAAATGAAGTGAACTTTCTCGAGAATGACTCGAGCTATCTGTACTTGTTTGATTTAATTCAAACTAGATTTTGGATTTGGTGTACCTCTTTTATACCTCAAAATTCTTTATCTTTTGCAAATTGGTATATGGATCCAAAACTTTGTATAATGCTAAGTTATGCAAAGTTGTCAAAATGATCCTTTTTATAACGGGTGGACATCCCCTTATACTCATTTTAGTATAATTTTCCTTTATAAAAAAATACAAATAGAAACCCCGTTTTTCCTTTTCTACCAATATGTCCTCTTCAAATTCTTGGACACAAATATTTCAGTGGTTAATGAAGCCAAAATTCTATACAAAATGGTAAAAACAACACTAACTTTTTCTGTTTGTTTGGAATATGTTGTTTTTTTTTCCTTCCTAATTTTTATTTTGGAAAACACAGCATATCCTATGTGAAGTTTATAAATATGAGGCTAGAGATAATCCAAAAGAAGAGGAAAGCAGTTCAGAAGTTTATGAAGAGTGACATTGCTGAACTTCTTAAGAATGGCCATGACTATAATGCATATACAAAGGTAAAAAAAATCATTTAATATTTCAACATTCTTGATGGGTCTTACATCAATGAATTTAGAACATCGTTATTAAGTCTTTGCACTTGATGCAGGTTGCAGAGCTTCTATTCGAGCAAAAATTGTTATCCTGCTATGAACTTATTGCAAAGTTTGTTGAATGCATATCAGATCATGTTGAAGAGCTGAGTAAAAATGGGTATGCTTCTTCAAATAGTGGAATAAAGACTCGATTGTTCAGATAGTGGAATAAAGACTCGATTGTTGATTGTTGTTGTATTTGTAACGCATTTACGGGATTTATAATGACAATATTCTAACCTTCTTAAACAGGGATTGTCCTGATGAATGCAAAGAAGCTATACCATCATTGATATATGCTGCAGCAAGATTTGCTGATTTGCCAGAATTGCGTGACTTCAGAACTTTGTTTACTGAGAAATTTGGGAATTCACTTGAACCTTATATAAATAAAGAGGTAAACCAATTATAACACACCTTATAGCACATACTTATTCATAATTTTCATGTGAATGTAAACTTTGTATCTAAAATTGAATAATTTATTTTCCTTAGTTTGTTGAGAAGTTGAGCAGAGATCCTCCAACAAGAGAAATGAAGATTAAATTATTGTATGATATAGCACAAGAGTTCTCTATAGAGTGGGATGATAAGGCTTTGGAGAAAACACTTTATGCACAATCTCTACATGGAGTAATAGTAAGCCTTCAAATTTACTAGTTTGAATTGATTATGATACAACTACCAATGAAATAATACTATTGTCTTCAGGAGAGGCCTAAGGTTGATAAACACAGAGATGAAAGTGATTACAATAAGTCTAAAGGAAAAGAAAGAAACACTACCTCTCAAGGAAAGAAGGATTTCAATGGTGAAACATGGATTCAACAAAGCAGTAGTGAAGATGAAGCAAGTACAGATATGTCATCAATGGATGGCACAAAATCTAGTTCAATTTCATTGGGAAGCACTTCTGATGATGAAGTACAAATTAAGAGCCCATCTTCCTATTGGCTTATTCCACCACCTTACCGAAAACAAAATACAATAGATAGAGGTAAAAACAATTTAATGAAATGCAACAGAAAGGGTAAAAGATCATATGTGAGAGGTACATCTCTTCCTACTGAACCCACAAATGCAGTAGAAACATCAACATGGCATGCAAGAAAAATGTCCTTAGATCAAGAGTTCAAGGTTGGTAGAGGGCGTGTGCATCCTAATCTACCGGAGGATTATGATGACTTGGCAGCTCGTGTTGCCGCTCTCAGAGGGAGATAAAGCATAGTTACATAGTTCCATCATTTAACAAACGTAACACGTACCAGGTACCATGCTCCGGAACTGGTACTTCAAAGAATGCAACTAAGGATAAAAGAATGCACCTTCACAATTCACAATCATTTATGTTAAGCTTGAAACTTAGTCATTTAGTTATGACTTATGATTCTTATTTAGTTTCAGCTTCTATAGCCATGACAAATAGTTTTATTGGTTTATGTCCATCTATAGCTATACAACTCAAGGTTAGGCTAGGATTTTAATCACATTCCTTTATAAACATGCATGATATTAGAATCTAACCATTTGTGCTAGTTTCATATTCCTTTATTTATATGTGTAATTATGCAATGTAAAACTCATGTTATTTCTCGTATTCACCCGCTATTTCATTTGTGCTAGTCCATATTTTCCATGCATTGCCCAAAAAATTAGAATCTAAGCATTACACAATTAGTAAATAGCTTTAAAGATGTCACAGTTACAAAAAGGTGAACTTATAGAAATGAAAAATATATAACAGCAAATCACTTACAGATATAGCAGCATAGCTCTTGCTCTTAAGGTATTGAATCGTCTATAGCATCTTGAAACAACTTCTCTGCGTCATTAAGAGCCTAAACAAACTTTGGTTAGCTGAAAATTAATGTAGTCAACATAGCAGTAAAAAGTCTTATTATTTCAAAAAGTAAGGCATACCAATTTTATAGACAATCTGAAACAAAGAACATAATTATTAGCACCTTAAAAGAATCATCTAATGTTTGGTATAAAAGTACCACGAAAAAAATTAGTATATAAAAGTGCAGGACTTGAGTGTATATGATGTGCATGAAAGGCAATTCTACACTACAATGTCTAGTGTTGTGTGCTCTCTCCATCTTTTAGCTATCCTCTCAAAGTTTAATATCAGATATTTAACTAAGTGGACATCAAAGAAATCATGGTTACATAAAATGGATAAATATGAAATTGAAAATATATTTTACTCAAAGCAGAAGAAAAGGGAAGATGATCATATTAAAAATGGTGGACTAGTGCATGCAAGGGATGCAACATCTGAAGTTTCAATAGCCTTATCTATGCAGCAAGGCTCACGCGATCATCATATATACACTTTATTTTATCTACATCAAATATATTGTATATGATTTTCGCGACTTAATTCTCAGTCTAAACTGATGAACAAACAAATTTGATTCCCTTGGACAAATTGAAGCTGTGAATAAATCACTTGAAAGTTGTAGTTCATCCCAAAATTTGAGTTGTCATTGACAACACGAGAACTATAAGATTGAACTGTATTTTAGAAACAATCTCGAATCAAAGGCAAATGCCATGCATGAAGTACATGTTTCCTCTGTACTTAAGCACCCTATCTTCTGCTCCAACACACCACATATGGCCTTGCAGGTCTAAATCTCCTTTCATTTCAGCAGCTTCCCATACATGCTTGAAAAGACCAAGCGCTCGGTCCAACTGCTTCACACCACGACCAACCATCATTTCATTATTTGAAGTCAAGATCTTTCCCATAAACAAGTGAAACTTGTTATCACGTCCATTTCCTTGAATCCCTCCACACACATCAACTTCGATATCTGCAACTTTTCCATAGAGATAATATAACAATAGAGTAAATAAGCAACGAGACGAATGACCCAAGTTTTTGGAAAGCCTCTTGTGCACCAGGCTTTCTTGACGCCTAGCTTCCTTGTATCCAACACTGTTGTCAAGTAAAACATCTCTGATATGAAAAAGTCCCTCTTTCATGACCTCAACCTTATCGACATGCAACTTTAATCTTGCTTCGCTTTTAAAACATTTAATCAAATCATTGAACATGTCAAGAAGCTCTTCCCATTTTGGAGAATTAGAAGAACAGACATTTTTAAAATGTGAAAGTTTGATCCATGATGCAGAGTCGGGATCGGAAACAATGACGCTTTCAGTCAGAAACTTCAAACAGCTATGAATAATTTGTTGACCCATTGGCACAACTTTGTTTAACCCCGGAGATTCCAAATCAACTCTCAGACTATTCAGAATTTCTTCAAGTGCACCAATCCATATATGGTGTTGGGTTACCTGCGGGTTCAATTTAAAACGAACTATTTTCCTCTGTTGTGCAGAAACATTGAGAAAGTTGCTTATTTTGGTCAAGGAATCAACCACCATAGGATATCTTTCACTTGCTTCACCGAAAGGAGTAAATGAATGGTGTAGACTATCATGTCTCATTTTTTTTTGAACAAATGGTGAAGCAATAAACACCCGGACAAGAGACTTGAACATAGACATGTCATGCTGAGTTTGATCATCAAAAACAACTGAATTACTGTTTATATCAACAAGTCTCCCATTGATTGCATCCACATTTGCTAGCAATTCAGTCAATTTTGTTAACTTTGAAAATTCATTCCGATACCACTGTGAGTCAAAAACATCTTGTGAAGAGTGATAAGGCATTGAATTAAGGTAAAGACATGCATGCTTCGTGGTCCTAAAATTGTTTTGATAACGAAGCAGTTTCCGAAGTCTACAAGTCATTACAACCTGGTACAATGCCTAAGTCATCAGTTTGTGAATACGCTGTAAGTTCAACTAATTGATGTGAGCAGCAGTAACAAATATTAAATGTTAGTTTCCCGAAAACTTAAAAACAAACTAACAACAACCCAAGATAACTTAAAGGTAATTGTTTTCTTTCAGGTATTCTATTACACATATTGAAATCAGTTACAGCTATAATTTAACTACAGGCATTATAATTTTATAATACAAAACAAATACAATACACAAAATAAGAGGATAAACTACAGAGACACTTGATATTCAGATATCGGAAAATGGAATTTCGAAGCAATTGCTTCACAGTCTCCAACCTGAACCAAATTCAGAAATGGAACTAGGTATGTAATCAACTCAAACATATTTGTTTCAGCTGTGAGTACTCGTCCACAAAAAATGTGGGCTAACGGCTAACAAACGGGATGACTTCTTCTATCTCGAAAAGTGTGTCACTCCATGTATCACTAGTTGTGGTTGATCATAAAAATATTTAATTATTAGATTTTTAACTTAATAATACATTTTTTCAACCAATCAGAAGTGGTTAACACATGGAGTGACACACTTTTTGGGACAAAAGATGTGCTCCCCTAGCAAACTTATACTTAAACCCTAATACACTAGATCTCCTAAACCCTATGTCGGCCTCGGACCCTGAAAGCTGAACCCTGAACCTCGACCCCAACCGTCGGGGGTTGGGTTCCCCATACAAATCTTGAAGTACACAGTCACATCTATCCCTTATCCTTCGTAAATGATACTTCAATTTCCTAGTTCAAAAAAACTTGAATTCATATAGGAATGAAGAATTTCCGTTCCTTCAGTATTGTTTTGAATCAAATTATTATAAATAAAATTAATGGGAAACTTTGAACGATTCAAAAATGAAGCGAAAGAAGAAAAAACCCAAAAATTTGAAGCTTGAATTGATTTTTAAAATTAATAAGACAAAAAGAATGGGAGAACATGTTTATAACTTGAAAAAGAGAAGGAGATAGGTTACTTACCATCGATTTAATCTTCGAAGTTATCAGGTTTGGAAATTGAATTCCTTTCTCTGCCTCAAAATTACTCTCATGCTGCAATTAAGAATAAGAACTTAAGAACTTAACTATTAGTATTTAGAAATTCATTATAGAATAAAAGTAATATTATTGGAAGTTTAACTTAAACATTACATGGTACAAATAGAAAAGTACTAAGAATGATAATGGGATAGATTCGGGTCGGGTTTGTATTTATCCAACCATGAACCTGAACATGACGGAAACGCACCCAAAACATGTATTTTTATATATTTAGGTTCTCTATATATATCAAATTTCTATATATAAGTTATATATATAATTATGTCTAATTTTGTAATTTTACATATATTAATCAGGTTTGGGGCGAGTTCGATGTACAATATCAAATATACTAAACTCGAATATGAAAGTTGTATTGGGATAAAATTAGAACTTAGTGATATTGGGTTTTTTCCGTTAAATTTTATTTATGTTCAGACGAGCCTACGAGTTCGGTTTTTATTATCATCCAAAAAATTCTCATTCATAAAATATAGTACTATGATTAGGAAAGAATTGGCAATATTCAATTTAACAAAAGTGCTAAAATCCAAGTTAAAAGAGGAAAGCCCTAACTAAAGTTCAAATCAAAAGAGACAACCATTGGCACAAATTAAGAGTCAAGAACACCTCACTAACAACTTTAAACAATTTGGACAAGGATCAAATTATAAGCACATTTTTGTCAGAGTTCAGAAATTGTGGGCACATTTTTGTCAAAGTTCAGAAATTGTTTAAGAGCACAAGCAGGCAAAAGAAAACAATGCCCAAGAGTTTATAAATTATAAGCATTTGTAACACCTCAGTTATGTCATGCGACATCCCGACCCATTATTCACATAAGTCACTACCATTAAGCGTCCATCTTATTCAAGTTAGCATTAAACGATTAATTCCAAAATAAGTCCAAACTCAATGACTTAACTCTGAAATTAAAGTGGTTGATATAAATCCAAAGATGAAAAATCGAAGTGAATTTCAAGGGCTCAAATCACACTTAGTTTTTCCCTTTAATAATATTGTTGTTTCATGGACTAAAATCTTAACATGTAGTTATTTTGATACACTTAAAGAGAACTACTAGTTAAAATCATAATAAGAGTTGCAGTTATTTTAATACATTTAGAGTCAATTTGCGATTTGAGGTTTAGTTCATACATCTATTTTCTTTCATTCCCCTTTAAAACTCAACTCGGAAACAAATTCTTAAAAATAACAATTTGATGATAAAAACAGAGTATTAAGAAGATTAAGGTTTACCTGAAGCTAAGTGTGACAACGGTGACGACTTTGATGACGAACTCAAATAACAACAACAGTATGCTTCGAACTCAGGTTGTTGAGAAATGGTTTTTTTTTCTTCTTTTCTCTTACTAATTAGAAATCAGCTTAGGAAAAGATTAAACCATTTTTTTAACAGTACACCAAATGAGTCGAGGGTTGGGCTTTTTTTGTTAAATGCAATTAGCAGTGTACCCGTGCACTTACACGGGTCGCTTATTTGTTTATGCATAATGCAAATATAATATACATATATTTTATAATATCAATAAATCATGTTTGAAACATTATATTTCTCATTCATATAAGTACAATATTAACATTGATTTTTGAGTGTATATGTAGAATATTAACAATTATAAATGTGTTTGTATAAGCATTTATTTGTTGAAAGTGTGATTATAGAAAACATTTGATTCTTAAATAACTGAATAAATAAAATTCAAATTATATTGGATAATATCTCACCTCTATATTCTCTATATAAAATTATAAATATAAGGAGTTATTTTTTCATCATATTTTTTGTGATTACGTTTATAAGTATCATATAAAGTCATAAGGATTTTTTAGCATATCTCTTAAATGCTTATGTTTTATTTTAGATTAATGTTCATTGTGTATAAATATTTGAATATATTTTTAGCATTCAAATATTGTATAATTAAATGTTATTTATTTGATTATGTTTTAGCTAATAATCATTGTATGAAAATAACTCATAAATTAAAAACATACTAACTTAGGATATGACATATATTTTTTCTGATAAATTTAATCAAAATATAAAAAGAGTTCTAATAATTGATTTGTTATATTACTAATTAAAATACATATATTTTTCATGAATATATATATCATTGTTATCTTTTAATTAAATAATATAATGATAGTAATTAAATACATGTGACTCGTGCATTCGCATGGCTAAAAACACACATGTTACCCGTACATTCGCATTACTAAGAAAACACAT
>NC_032013.1:11660199-11668548 GCF_001865875.1 Lupinus angustifolius | reverse complement strand
TATAAAAAGTAGGAAGGAAAAAATGTGAGGAGGAGGTGAGATGTGACATGAAGAAAAAATGTAAGGAGAAATTGACATGTGGCATAAGGGAGTTTTTTTTACTATATTGTTAATATAGAAAAATTAAAATTTAAAGAATCTGAACTGTAATATTAAAATTCAGTGCGAAAAATGTCAAAAAACTTTGATGAGGTGAAAAAGTACAATTATTCTTAGATTAATGGTAAACATTAAATTATATAGATAGATTAATGTAAAGAAATAATTTGAATGTGAAAAATGATTTCAATTTCATCTAACGTTCAATGACTATTACTTTTTTAAAAACACAAAACATAGATGTTGTAAACACTCAATTTTAGTGGGGTAGCGACATTAACCAATCACTAATTAATATTAAATTATTATTAGCATATAAAATATATAATATATAAAAAGTAGGAAGAAAAATATGTGAGAAGGAGGTGACATGTGTCATGAAGGAAAAAATGTAAGTAGAAAGTGACATGTGCCATGAGGGAATGAGAAAGTGACAAGTGACATAAGGATTTTTTTTAATTATATTGTTAATAGATAAAACAACTTATGAGATTAACCATTTTTTTATTACTAATGGTATTCATCATCTTATGGGTAATGATTTTTTGAAAGTACATTACTTTTCTTTTCAACAAATATAAACATTAAAGCATATACCTTTAATAATAGAGAGATGGCTTATAAAAAGAAAATATAATTTAATTATTAAAATTTGATGCTTATCTATATAAAAAGAAAAAACGATGTATATACTGACAATATAAAAGATTTTTATAGCATGATTGTATCATTCATTATTTATATTTTATTATTATTGACGATTAAATAAAAATATTTCAAATAAATACTAGATAATTGGCTAACTATGAATAAATTTTTACATTCTATGTATATAGATAACACTTCTGTTAAAAGAAAATCTAAAAAAAAGGATTACTTTGAGCAATACCACCTATTATACAAAAAGGAAATATGAAACAATAAAAGCAATCATGTGTCTATTTTGTATTTATATATATATATATATATATATATATTTAAAATCAAATGAAATATTCTAGGTTGATTTGAGAAAGAAAATAATTACTCATTAAGTGTATTAAAATGAGAACATGGGATGATGAAACTCACTAATTTAATACAAGTAAGCATAAAGGGGTACTATCAAAACTTAGGAAATGATAAAAATACAAATTAAGAATGCAAGTCATTCTACTAACAGAATTTTTGAAAACAATATTAAAAATTCAATAATGCAAATTGACCAATTACTGAAACTTGACAAACAATAAAAACAAGCCAAAAATGTAGGTCGATGCAGTACCAAAACTTAGGATAACAACGATAAAAAATGAATAAGGCAACTCTGAATAGTGACTAAAGTTGGAAAACGTGAGCAAGTTTAGACTTAAAATTTAAGTTTTATTATATAATAATAATTTTTTACTAAAATGTTTTGTTTACTTGAACAATTTGAGTGAAAAGAAAAAATAATTTAATTTTATTAATGAGTGACAATTTTAATAGACTATATTATCAAATTTAGTAACAATTCTACCTTTATACTCCACATTAAACTATTTAATTAGATCTTATAAAAAGGATTTGAGAGGGAATAATTGATTTAAGACTGAGGGAGTAGTAAAGTTTGTCTTCTTGCCCTAATATGGTAATTCACTATAGCCCTCAAATTAACATGCATAATTCACATATATATGGATAAAAAACAATGTCATTTTGACGTCTACTTGAATAAAAAATAATAAAATAAGTGAATTATCACTTTAGACACCAACTTTATAGAACCTTATATTGTTCACCATCTTCTCATTTGTTCATATTCTTCCTTCAAACTCTTCATAAAAGAAACTCAAGTTTACTCATTAGGTGGAAGAAGATGATTAATGAAGAATATGTTGAAAAATTGTAGAACTTATGACATTTTTTGAATTTAGAGATTAAAGTGAAAGTTTGTTAAATCAGAAGAAAAAGTTAAAAAAAACTACACATTATTAGGTGAGAAAAACAAGAGTCTAGTCAATTTTTTTCTAACTAATTGCTTACTATTTTAAGAGAAACACTCGTGTCAAAACATATTCAATAAATCAAATTAAATTTTATTGTGTCATCTCTATATAAATACGTATTTATACAACTCTTTTTCCCATCTTAATTTATCATTAATTCTTCATTAGTTCAAAGGTGATGTCACTAATCCCAATATCAACTCTCTTAAAGTTACAATGGTAATACGACACAGAAAATGCGACCGTTTCGTTTCCTTAATCCCAACGTTTTTTGTTGTTGTTGTTTTTGTTTAGTATAAGTATGCTTGTACTAAAGGTAATCTGGTTGGAAACATCTATAGGTATATGTGCTAACTCTCTCAATGAACATTTTTTATCTACAAGATTCGAATTCAAAACATTCTTTATGAAGAATCAAACATGTACCACTTGAACCGACGTATGTTGGTTAATCCTAGCTTTTGTTCCCAACGTTGCCCTTTACAGCTTTTCCACTCTGTTCTTCACAAAACTATATTCTCTTTCTCTCTCTCTCTCTCAATTTCTCACTCACAGTTGAATCTTGAAAGAAAAAAAATTGGAAAATAAAAAAATAAAAAATGGGTTGTTCTCAATCCAAAATCGAGAACGAAGAAGCAGTTGCAAGATGCAAAGATCGCAAACACTTCATGAAAGAAGCTGTTTCTTCACGCAACGCTTTCGCCGCCGCACACTCTTCCTACGCCACCTATCTTAAAAGCTCCGGCGCCGCCTTATCTGATTTCGCTGACGGTGAAGTTCAATTCTCTCAATTCCACACCACCGTCCAACCACCACCTATCTCCTCCGCTCAACAGTCTTCATTCCAAATCCCTCCTCCGCCTCCTCCTCTCCCTCGCTTCCCTCCTCTCCAACGCTCCGTCACAATGCCCGAGATTAAGTTGACCCGACCGGATTCGTCGAACCCGGTCGGAACCATAATCGAAGAGGAAGAAGAAGAAGATGAAGATGAAGAAGAGAATGTTGAATTGGAAAGTGATTCGTTGAAGAAAAAACCGTTACCGTTGGAGAGAACTGAGAATGTTAACCGTCACCTTCATCATCTAGAATCTTCTTCGTCACGTGAACATCACGTGACACAGAGTTCTGCTTATGAGTACTTTTTTCCACCACAAGAGAATGTTCCTGCAACGAATTTGAATGATGCAGAGGAATTAGACCAACATCATAGTCATAATCATCATCATCATCATCACTTGGAGAATGATGAGGTTGATGAAGTGGAGGAAGAGATTGTTCATAGGAAGGTGTTTGAAGAGAAGCCTGTGGTGGTGGTGGCGCCGCCTGTTGTTACGGCGAAGGCGTTGAAGAAGGGGAAGCAGCCGGAGAAGGCGGCGGGTACTACGGTGGTGGTGGAGGTGAAAGAGCAGAGTAATGGGAAACAGCAGCAGAGTGTTAATTTGATACAGATATTTAATGATTTGGATGATCATTTTCTTAAGGCTTCTGAGAGTGCTCATGAGGTTTCTAAGATGCTTGAGGCTACTAGGTTGCATTATCATTCCAATTTTGCTGATAATAGAGGTAAATTAATGAGCCATTACCTTTCATACTCTAATTTTGCTTCAATGGTTAAGATTAGAAGTAATCACGCGACCAATAATAACTTTTAATCCTAACCAGATAGTTGTAAGATCTATATTTATTGTTCTCAACGTTTTTATATAGATATGTACTCAGTTGAGTCACTTCCTATAGATATATATATATATTACCGAGGGAAAAATGTTTTTGAATCTTATGTGGTTCGATGTGGCTCAAATGCGGTTGTGTTGTGTCCTGAATTCCCGATTGGCTTGTATCGTTGTATTCAGTGTCACACCATAATTGCGGGTGGTGCGATTGCGGAGGTCGCCGCAATCACAATATTGCGGCCGGTCCGCAATTTGACATACTGGTAATTGTGTTTGGTGATCACTTAGGTTTCTTAGTAATGGTAGCTAGTTTTGTGGCAAAAGCTCTGTTTTCATTGTTAAGTTTTGCTTCAATTTAGTTCCTATGGTTTTTGTGTGACACTTCCATTCCTAGTGTTTCTAAATAGTATCATACCTCAGTGTTACCCCTTGAGCCGACAATGTGTAAATTGCTAACAGTGAATGCTAAGCTGGCACTCTGAGAAGTTATATCTTCATCCCTAAATTTTTGGCTACACTTTCATCCCAATCCTTGAACCTCCCTAAACTCCCAATAAAAACATAATTTGGTAAGAAAGGCATCAACAAAAACTACCTTCACCACCCAATTCTCGCAAGAAAGATAGATTCCCAACTACCAAAGTCATCCACAAGCAGGGCCAAACACCCATAAAGCTCATTAGATCTATTCTTTTGGGACTAAACTGAAATCCCATTTGAACTTCAATGATGAAAATAGAACTTCAAGCATCCATCTCAACATCTACCGTTAAACCTTTTCAACTAAAAGGGTCACATTGAAATTATTTAGCAACATTTGGGACAGAATTTGCACATAAATTAACATTCTGAACTAAATTGTAATCTTGCCTAAACTGTGTGGACTGCAGTAGAGCTTTTGCCTAGTTTTGTCAAAGGATAAGATAATTGCATGTCTACAATATATATTTTTTATGCGTAGAATTGCAGTGATACTTTTTTGGCAGGACACATAAATCACTCGGCAAGGGTGATGCGAGTTATTACATGGAATCGGTCCTTCAGAGGAATACCTAATATGGATGATGGAAAAGATGATTTTGATTTAGAGGAGCAAGATACTCATGCTACAGTCTTGGATAAGTTGCTAGCTTGGGAAAAGAAACTTTATGATGAAGTTAAGGTAAGAAGGGTCAAGGTTATCTAAGAAGAATTTTATTTGGCTTATTTCCAATTTTTAAATTCTAATGACTTTTTCACTCATTCAATTATGTAGCTGCGAGTAAGTTCACATAAATCTATATAATTTTTATGTAAATATCTGTTTCTTTTGTCTAATTGTCCTCTTTTTACGAGTCTATCTCATGCTTAGTTTTAGGTTGCAGCAATGCAGTTAAAATTAATTCTTGTTCTATTCTGAATTTTGCATTGAATTTTGTTTGACAGGCTGGTGAACTAATGAAATTTGAGTACCAAAAAAAGGTTGCCTCGCTGAACAAGCTAAAGAAAAAAGGTTCGAACTCTGAAGCATTGGAGAAGGCAAAAGCAACCGTCAGTCGTTTGCATACGAGATACATTGTGGATATGCAATCCTTGGATTCAACAGTCTCCGAGATTAACCGCTTACGTGATCAAGTGTTGTACCAAAGACTTGCTGAGCTTGTTGACGGGTGAGTTGACTGAGTTCTAAAGTAACAGTTAGTATTTGTAATTATAATTAATATATAGCCGACCTAATATTATTCTTCTAATATGTTTTACTTGTGTTGAGTTTCAACTTACAATTGCATATTTCTTCAAGGAAGCTGTTTGTTTTAGCAATCCATGTCATCAGCACTAGAGCACAGTGCTAAACAAATGCATAAAGGCATGAGTGCATAAATAAACTTCTCTGCTGATATCTTTTTCTGTAGGATGGCCACTATGTGGGGAATCATGCAAGCTCACCATGAGAAGCAGTCAAGTATTGTGACGCTACTGAGATCGCTCGACATTTCCCAGTCTCCTACCGAAACAAGTGAACACCATCATGATCGAACATACCAGCTATTGACTGTCGTGCAGGAATGGCAGTCACAATTTGAGAAATTAGTAAACAATCAAAAGGCTTACATAAAGGCCCTAAACAGTTGGTTAAAACTAAACCTTGTCCCTATCGAGAGCAATATGAAGGAAAAGGTTTCTTCGCCCCCAAGAGTTAACAGTCCTCCCATACAAAAACTTCTCCTTGCTTGGCATGATTATCTCGAGAAACTTCCTGATGAACTCGCTAGCACAGCCATAACCAACTTTGCTGCTGTAATAGATACTATCTTCCAACAACAACAAGAAGAGATAGTTTTGAAGAGAAAATGCGAGGAGACACGGAAGGAGCTTGACCGCAAAAAAAGGCAATTTGAAGACTGGTATAACAAATACATGCAAAGGAAAATACCGGATGAGCATGACCCGGACGCACAAGGTAATGATGGTCCCGATGAGGTTGTTACGGAGAAGAAGTTTATGGTTGATCAAGTGAAGAAGAGGTTGGATGATGAGGAAGAAGCCTATGCAAAGCAGTGCCTGCAGGTGAGGCAAAAATCATTAGGAAGTCTGAAAAATCGCCTGCCGGAACTCTTCCGGGCTATGTCGGATTTCTCTCTTGAATGTTCTAGAATGTACAGCCAATTAAGGTCCATATCACAGAATCAAAGTTTAGGCCAGAGCTCATGAGAATTGGTGTATTCAAGCTTCTTCTTTTCTCTTGGTACAGCATATTTACATTGGTTTTGTTATATTATAGTCATAAAATAATACATACACTTGTTTTTATATCTCTTGATTGTTGGTGATACATTATGTTACTGATGTAAGATAAACTAACATTGAATTATCTTACAATTGCAGATTTTGTAAGATAATGGATTAATGACCATGTTATAATATTTTATATTTTAGATATTTGAAAATTAGTGTGTGACTATTTATCTGTCCTGTTAATAAATACGTTTAGATTAAGAAATTTTATAATTGTGTAGTTTAACATAATATTTACTTATTGTGTTTTTTTTAATACACTCTTTTTTCCTCGTTACTAATTTTTTCATTACTTACGTATAGAAAATCACAATTGAACTTCTAAATAAAACAGATAAATATGAACAAAAAGTTCTTGAAGTTGTCAAATAAATAGTAACTTGCATCATACCCTATAAGATGTATAGAATTCATGAAGTCAAAACTCCTTACCATTATCTGATTTATTATTTTAACTTTGGAATCAAATTGAGTAGCAACCATGATTATAAGATATTTGATCACATGAGATATACTTATGATTTAAATTTGACGAAAAACAATCAAGTAAATCTGGATTTATAATCAGCAATAGTAAAAAAATATATTTGTGTTTAGAAGTGCTTGGGGTTGCAATTGAATCCTAGATATCTATATGATGTTGGAGAATATCTCCATCCGAAATCCATAGATGAAACACGGAAGTCCTTATGACCATGACTTTGTTCCCACAACCTAATGTTTATGTCCATACATAAACTCAATTGGAACAACCATGGTTCATACCGAAGAAACCTCAAAGGAGTTCATGGTGAAGATGAAGAACATACCTTGTTGAGCCATTTCCGGAATCTCGAAGGTATGAGGGTGCGATGATCTTCCAGATGATAGAGAGTCGAATGGTTTTCCTTAGTTTCTCTCTGGAGGGGAATGAGAGAATATGCCTTAGTTCTTGAGTGTTTTGCTTATGAGGGGGTGTCTTGTGTTGTGAGGAGCCTTATATTATAGCTTTATGGATGAGTTGATAGTGTTATATTCTTATGGATAACACTATCCTCATCCTAACTTATTCTCCTCAACCATTACACCTGAAAACCTGTTGCTCTACAAATGGGGACCATAACCCATAAAAGTAACCCCGTAGTGGTTACTACTTTAGTTGCAATAATTCTAATTCAGTCATTTCATCAAATCAGAAATTGTCTGAAGGTATCTACACTTATATTATTTTATGACACATATGCCCTTAGCCACCAAACTAATTACTGAAGATCATTTTATATTTTGGCTATTTATATAATGACCATAACACAATTATAGAATTATATTTGTGACCCATAAATTGTCAGAAATTCTAACAATCTCCCACTGGTCACACATATGATTCTCCATACGTGTTATCCTTAATGCGCGCTTAAATATTGTCATTATGACTTAGGCATACCTAAATTATCTCGTCTATTAGTCCTGTCTCCATATCGAATCACAGTGAACTTCACCATATCAATCATGGCTAATTCAACAATGACCACCAACATTGACACAACCAAATGACACAGATACATCATGAAATGTGTAGCATGAAAATTACATGAATATGATCTGTACATGTCAATTTTCAACTGGTCCTACTTAACTTTAGCGAGATCCTTAACAATAACATAAAACCTTATTGTACAAAGTATAATGACAGAATACCAAACTGAATGATTAATCAACTGAAGTTTGAATAAAAAGTATCTATACATAATACTGAAATTACATAGAACATAATAAAAGTGTGCACTTACTAACTCTCACTAAACTAAAGAATCCTCACACTGTAGAACACCCATGCGAGCAGTATGCTCATGAAA
>NC_032013.1:11659646-11660099 GCF_001865875.1 Lupinus angustifolius | reverse complement strand
GTTGTCGAAAATGGCAAAAATTAGCATTCTGTCCAAATCCCTGTTTCCCGGGCGAGCAAAAACCCGATTGGGCGAAAAAAAAAATTTTAAATCGCCCCGGGCGAACAAGGCGTCGCCTGGGCGAGCAAAAGCCCATTTCGAAAAAAAAAATCCAGAATTTTAATGAGTTTCTGGAACCCTCCCGCTTGGGCGATGATACTTTCGCCTAGGCAAGGAAAGCTTCAGTGTATTTGAGATTTAAGGACGAAATGTCGCTTGAACAACTAGTTCCCACTTGGGCGAGGGAGGTGTGGGACGATTGGAATAAAATGATGTTGTGAACAATGTGATGAACCCGGGTAGGGTGTGTTGTGATATAAATATTGTGGAATGAGATTATGGCTTAGATGTGAAGCATGACTCCACAAAGGTATGAAAGCATTGTTTGTGTTTATGCCTTGTTGGGCAAGTATC
>NC_032013.1:11657613-11659546 GCF_001865875.1 Lupinus angustifolius | reverse complement strand
TAGACTAATGACATAGATCTTCCAAAGCTACCTGACATGGGAAAAGCAATCTTCGTTTGTCCAGGATAGACCCAACATACCTTTTTATCGATCAAACCAACTTCATCTACAATGGAACTCAAATTGTAGTCGAAACCTTCCCTAATCGTCTAATGTCTTGTGTTTGAGTTAAGACGTGATGTCAAGTCCACATATATGATTTTTAACATAACACATACTAAATCTCTCATTTCTATTGGACTATGACTCCCTAACACAATATAATTTGTAACTTCACTTTAATATATATACATTTGGATACTATCAAAATATTATCGCTTCGGTTTATAGTAATGGTAATATAGACACAAGTTTAGAATGAACTTTATTTGTCAAAATATAATAACCATCGCTTTATTTGATCGTTATTCTTTAATTTCTATAGGATGATCTTTGTATGTTATTTATTAATACTTTTATTGTGAACTATTATGTTAAATTTGCTTGTGTGGAGTTCTCAATGGTAAACAATTATGTTGTCTTTTAGTTTAGTTGTAAAAAAACTATTTTCTTTATTATATTTTTGTTGTAGAAGTTAAATCTAATTAAATACATAATTAAGAAATGAAAAGTGAAATCTACATGGTTTAATGTCTTATTAATTTATTTGATATACTATTTTGTATTACCTTTCATTTTTAGTCACATTTCATATGGAAATCCTTTACGGCAATATGTTTTTAAACTATTACTAACATTCTTAATAAATTAATACTTTGAAATGCAATAATTCATAATAATTAATAAAGGTAATAGTGCACAAGTTCTTTAGTAGTGAGATATTTTGTATAAAAAAGAATAATTATCTGTTTAGGTAAAACAATTGGTCGCCGTTATTTATGCGTCATGTATGATACATTTGCCACACATGCATAGGTCTAGACATATTAATACTTATAAACAACTCTTGTTTGAAGGAATAATCACTTATTGCAAAAGATATTATGAGACAGTCGGTTCTGAACCACTGTCGGGGCCGAAATACACCCGGTATGGCTCAAAAAGCGTTTTTTTGAGTTTCGTAACTCGGAATCAAATTCCAATCATGCCGTTGGCTTCGTAATTTTATTTCGAGTCAATATGGATCTGATTACACTCATACCTATTTTCTAAATATTTTTCACTCGGAATGCCGAAATCCGAAATTCTAATCGGATATTAGGATCAGGTGATTTATAATATCCGATCGAGTATGGGTCGATAAAACTCGGACATGGTTATCGCACGTATCCGTGAGGTGGTCATTTCGCATTGGGACGCGAAAGTTGACTTCCATAAAGTAAACCTCACATCACACACCCTAAATGTCATAGGAAATCATCATTAACCATCCTAGGAGATTTGTCATGATGGCCTAGGGGAAATCTGATTTCCTTCTCTCCCCTTAAACCCCCACACTTCACACTTCTCTCACACTCTTTCATTTGCAAACTTTCTAAGAGGAGGTAAATCCTTTGTTCACTTTTTTTTTCTCATTTCTTCTTCCATCTTCAAACCTTGATCTTTCAACATTCAACCAATGGATGTTGATGAGATTTAAGTATGATGTTCATGAGCATGTCAAGAACATATTCAACCGTTGAAATTTTCTAAAACGCTTTCTAACTCATTTTCTTCTCAAAACCGAAAATGATGATGTTCTTGAACTTATGAAAATATTTTGTTGAAACCATGAACAACTTGTGTTCATGGAGTTGTTATAATGTTGTATTACATAATTTTTGTTGTTTTAGCCAAAGGGAATGATGATAAAATCAAAGGAACCTTTAGGAAATGTTTTAGAAAAATGAGAATGTATGTGTTTATATTTGTTGTTAGCCTTAAAACCATGGCTTGGAACAAGTTGGAAAAAATAGAGACTTTTGTTAAAAAGGGATGTTAAGGTTTATGAGTA
>NC_032013.1:11655672-11657513 GCF_001865875.1 Lupinus angustifolius | reverse complement strand
AACCCAAGATTTTGTATGTTTGAATATTTTGAATATATATGATTGTTGATGAAATGTGTTGAATATTGTATATGAATGTTGTTGGAAAATTTTCTGAGTGCAGGTGGTTGAAAAACCATGTTTGAATGTGTCTTGATTGTCGAAAATGGCAAAAATTAGCATTCTGTCCAAATCCCTATTGCCTGGGAGCAAAAACCCGATTGGGCGAAAAAAAAATTTTAAATCGCCCCGGGTGAACAAGGCGTCGCCTGGGCGAGCAAAAGCCCATTTCGAAAAAAAAAATCCAGAATTTTAATGAGTTTCTGGAACCCTCTCGCTTGGGCGATGATATTTTCGCCTAGGCGAGGAAAGCTTCAGTCTATTTGAGATTTAAGGATGAATTCTCGCTTGAAGGAGCGAGATCGTCTGACCGTAAGTGGGTTGGTCTGGGACCGTCCAGGGTGATTCAGCGATGGTCGTAGTGGTAGGGACGTTACCCTTTGAGTTATGATGTGAATTGGGGCACTGCCCAGAAAGGAACTCGTGTAGGGTGTTGTGGTATAAAGTTGTGGAATGAGATCATGTCTTAAATAGTATAAAGATGATGTTGTGAAATATTGTTATGTTGATGCCTTGTTGGGCAAGTATCCGACTTGAAGTCGTGAACTAGGGGGTACCCTAGTAAGGATACATAATATCACTGTACAACGATCGACCGACCGTAAGAGGCGTGGTCATGTGACCGTCCAGGATTGTCCGGTGATGAGTTGTAGTGATTGAGATGTTACCTTGAGCATGTACGGTTGACGTACTATCGGGTCCCACGAGAAGCATTCCTTGTCGGGAGATGGCTTAAGGATGGGCCGATCATGTGTTTGATTAATACATTTGCATTTGATTCTGATTAAGAATGCATTGCATTGTGACCATGAAGTAGTGGAGAGGAAATGATGGGACAACTTAGAGCACCGTGATGTAAGCAGAGACGGCATTGATTGGACGGTGATTCGCCAACAATGTCTTGAGGGAGAGTCTGGGTGAGACGAGTCCCTTGTATTCCTGGGAGGTACCCTGTTGGATTGGGCAGTTCTCACAGGCCAAACTAGGCAATCTCTGACAACCCCGGGATTGCATTCGAGATCGATGAGAGGGATGCCTAGAAAGCGTTTGTACGACCTAGGTCCGAGTAGGACCATTCCTGAGGGAACCGATCGATCTATTTTTAATTCCTTGCGAGGATATGTTATTTCGGGTGGTACAAAACGGCTTGGTACGGGACCTGTACTCTCGATTATTTCCGATTAGGATGTTGGATGGATATTGGTGTAAGGTGGATAATCATGACATATCATGCATACATTATCATTATGGAAGTGAATCCCCACATGTGAGTTACAATCATTGTGTATTCCTATGTTTATGCGTGTGGCGAGTAAAATGTTGATTGTATTACTTGATATATTGGTAATGTTGGATTAAATGGTAAGTTATGAATTTCTTCATGATGTTGATAATAACTGATGAATTATATGTTTAAATATATTTTATGTCTGAGTGTGATATTCTGAGTAAGTCCATGCCGTCAATGAATTTATGTTCATTAGATGTCTTACTCTCTCTGTTGTATTGTTCTTGTTTTGTATATGTTTGCTATGCAGATGGCCAACAACAGCACCCACATTCGCGGCTATCACTTCACGATGTCCCCGGTGGGAAAATGGGTCAGTGATGGGCACCGATACACTTACACAGGCCCCTGCGGTCTGTCGTTGCACATGGAGTGCAAAGGGTCATCGATGATGATCCCCCACCCCGACGTTTACATTGACGCTTCTTTCACATTGCCGCCAACGGGACTGATG
>NC_032013.1:11653576-11655572 GCF_001865875.1 Lupinus angustifolius | reverse complement strand
ATGCTCCGTCATCCCGCAGAGCCCAGAGGAGCCGGGTTCTTGGAGGGAGTCCTTGCAAGAAGACTCCGAGTCTGAGGATGTCATCTCCACCAAATTATGCCGCTGGGTTGTGGCATAACGAAGTGGAGGGATAAAAGGAGGAGGACGAGGTCATTGAGCTCGTAAATGTGGAGAGTTCGGTGGAGGTGATCGACCTCGTGTCTGACTTAAAAGAGGAAGAGGATCCGAGTGAGTGGTCCAGCATTCCTGGAATCTTTGAGTCGGCTTGTGGGCCAGTCGATGTCCCCTTTTGTTTTGATGGGGCTGTGTTATGTGGATTTTGTATATGTTTAGTGTCGATGTAGTTTCCGCCTTTGTTGACCCAATATGTATGAACTAATTATGACTTAACCGTTTATATGAATTGTGTTATTCAGGAAATTGTGAATCAGGTTAAGTTATCATTCGATAACGATAAGTTGATTTTCCGCATTTGAGTTACTTAAAGTGATGTCCCGGAAAAGGAAGGTTTTAAAAGGAAAAAATTTTATACATCCCCATTTCAAAAAAAAAATTTACCCATTTTTCCGCAATGTTTTTGAGAAGTATTTTCCGGGGCGTTACAAACAAGATGTTAGTTAAGTGATATAAGACTTTACTGGATTTTCAGATATACAAGTGTATGCAACTTTCACCTAATAGAATCATAGATATACGTAGTCTTATCCTTAAATGCTAAGAGATTCTTCTCGAAAATTCAACCTATCTCCAAATCACAAAACAAATAATCTTACTACTACACCTAGATTCAACTTCTTCGCCAAACCAATTCTAATACAATGAATAATAACCATTTGTTGAGAATGCATTATAGCATATTCACCAACCTTAATTTGCATTGGGATGGGAGAGTTGACTTCCATAAAGCAAATCTCCCATCACTTTCTCAAATATCTTATGATCTCATTAGCCCCCTATGAGATTCGTCATTATTGCCTAAGGAAAATCTGATTTCCCTCTCTCCTTAAACCCTCACACTCCACACTTCACTCACTCACTTTTGCATTTTCAAAGAGAAGGTAACTCTCTCCATTTTTCTCTCATTTTTCTCATGTCTTCTTCCATCTTCAATCCTTGATCTCTCAACATTCAACCAATGGATGTTGATGAGATTTAAGTATGTCGTTCATGAGTATGTCAAGAACATATTCAACCGTTGAAATTTTCTAAAACGCTTTATAACTCATTTTCTCTTCAAAACCGAAAATGATGTGGTTCTTGAACTCACAAAAATATTTTGTTGAAAACATGAACAACTTGTGTTCATAGAGTTGTTATAATGTTGTATTACATACTTTTGTTGTTTTAGCCAAAGGGGATGATGATAAAATCAAAGGAACCTTTAGGAAATGTTTTGTAAAAATGAGAATGTATGTATTTCTATTTGTTTTTAGCCTTAAACCATGGCTTGAATCAAGTTGGAAAAATAGAAATCTTTGTTAAAAATGATGTTGAGGTTTATGAGTACATGAAGGTCTCATGAAACTCTTAAATGATACTTTGTATAACTTACTTTAAAGTGGTAAGATTATCAAAGAATGTTTTAAATCGGAATATGGAGTTTTAAGTATTTTGGTAACGATTTTAGAAATATCGGAAACTAACGAGTTTTATTATGGTAGTTACGAAGATTTCCGGCATTTGAACCTTGCAACCCAACCGAACCATAGGGATTTCGTAAAGCACGCTTCATTAAGGTGAGAGAGAACACATCGTGACATAGTGGTGTCCGAATATGACACCCGGATCTCCTAAACCATCTCAAAGGTTTTGGAGTTAACTTGGGTTTAAGAAACCCAAGATTTTTATGTTTGAATGCTTTTGAATATATGTGATTGTTGATGAAATGTGTTGAATATTGTATATGATGAGTGCAGGTGGTTGAAAAACCATGTTTGAATGTGTCTTGATTGTTGAAAATGACAAAAATTAGCTTTTTGTCCAAATTCCAGTAGCT
>NC_032013.1:11653220-11653476 GCF_001865875.1 Lupinus angustifolius | reverse complement strand
CATGAGCGGAGCTGAGATTGAGGCAAACGAGGACCCCATATAAGGTACAGATCGTACGAATGAGATTTCCTTATCTGCTCTTTTCGATTTGGATGAGACCCATTCGTTCTTATCTGTGGATGTTGTCAACCGTTAAGCTNAGCTTTGTCTATAGGAATTGACTGTTTATCTAGGAACCATATGATATTGAGCTGCCTTAATAAGACAGTAGTGTTTAGTGGCCCTAAAGAACCCCTTGAAACCGATTAGATCTAGT
>NC_032013.1:11644291-11653120 GCF_001865875.1 Lupinus angustifolius | reverse complement strand
ACCCGTCCATGATGTTCCAAGAGGGGGCATGAGGAATTGAGGAAACACTAGGAGTTGCTTATCATTTTGTGACTTTTGAAAACAAGGACGACTTCAGTTTGTTCCTGTCTTTGTTTAGTGTCTGTTGGCGATGATTAGTATTTCCGCCCTTTCTTTTGGATTTGGTATATGTTAGTGGCGATGTAGTTTCCGCCATTGTTGATTTAGTTTGTATGAACTAAAGATGACTTAACCGTTTCTATGAATTGTGTTATTCAGGAAATTGTGAATCAAGTTAAGTTATCATTCGATAACGATAAGTTGATTTTCCACATTTGAGTTACTTAAAGTGATGTCCCGAGGAAAAGGAAGGTTTTAAAAGGAAACAATTTTATACATCCCCATTTCAAAAAAAAAAAATTACCCATTTTTCCGCAATGTTTTTGAGAAGTATTTTTCGGGGCGTTACACAATCTCTTTATTAAAAAAAATTTACCCATTTTTCCGCAATGTTTTTGAGAAATTTTTTTCGGGGCGTTACAAAAGTAATAGTGCACATATTCTTTAGTAGTGAGATATTTTGTGTAAAAAGAATAATTATCTGTTTAGGTAAAACAATTGGTCGCCATTATTTATGCGTCATGTATGACACATTCGCCACACATGCATAGGTCTAGACATATTAATACTTATAAACAACTCTTGTTTGAAGGGACAATCACTTATTGCAAAAGATATTATTACATTTTTTTTGGGTAGATTATACTTTCATTAATATAAAACTTCTTCTATGAATTTTGGACATAATACGAAAATATTATTACTAGTAAACAAAAAAGAATAAATAATATCAAAGACCATAATAAAAATACTTACATTTAATGTTGTAGTGTCATATATGGTAGTTCAACTTCTTCAGACAAGGAATTTGTAAATTGTGTATAGCTGATGAGTATATGAATTGATTTTGACTTTCAAAAATATTTTTTTTAGTTTTGTACATGCATAGTTTTATTTATTTATTGTCAATTAATTTTATTTAAATACCCATCCTTTATATTCTTGTGCAAAGTATAGGCATTCACACTAAATTCAACCAATAGCTTACATTTTCATCACATGGAAATTTAATTTCCTATCTTACTTATTCTAAGATAAATGTCTTGCTTTAAATAGTCAAAAATTAATTATAATAAGAAGTGGATATAATTATGTAAGATCTCACAGAATATCCATTTATCTATCCATATATAATCCACTATCAAATGTTAGTGTTTAATATTCAAGGCTAGTCTTGATATTTTATAGGCCATCAACAAAGAAAAAGTGGGAGACTTCATTTATTATAAAAAAATATGTAAAATTTATATGTCAAAAGCTTAAACGAAAATAAATTATTAAAGCAAATCATGTTCAAAAAATAAGTACATAAAATGAGAACATATAATATATTTCAATAATCAAAATTCACCTATGAAAATTGTCCTAAAATGAGAACATATAATATATTTTCTTTTTCTTACTTATTTGTTTAGTTACTCTCGTAAGACATGAGCCTACTATATTTTTTTAATTATTAGGCACATTCTCAATGGATCTCATATTTTTAAGGGCAGACCTAATTTTAATTCTACCTCTAAAATATGATAGCATAATATAAGGATTACTACAATTAATTAAATATAATATATGCAATTTAATAATTAATAAAAGGAAGACTTCACATGTTCTGCAGTATTGATATTTTTGTGTAAAATAAAAAACATGAAAGTACAAAATATTTGTGAAGGTAAAAAAAAATTCTCCAATGTTAATATTTTTACTCATTCTGAACGATATTAGTATTGATATTTTGACCCACTTTAAATTATATTAGTTTCTTATCTACAAGAAGATGTAATATCTTATTTAGCAAAAAGGATACATTCTATAATAGAAACAAAAGGTGAATTTATATTAATTAGGATATAGAATTGGATCTAGAATTGGATCTCTACATTTGAATAAGAGACACGATTAGGGTCGCGTAAAACAAAATTTCTAACCTGTTGCAAAGATGAAAACCAATACAAAAGCTAGTTTAATAATTGACATCCTCATACTGAAGTAATTGTCCACATTTGAAACTTGATCAAATAAGAACTTTTGAGTGAATGTCTCAAATCATTGTGAGCCCCTCTTTATATAGTATGAGAGTATTACAACTTCCAAAAGATGAATTAGGTCCTTCAATAGCTTATATTTTCAATATGAGTATAATATCTATGTACTGTTAGTGTAAAGATTTACACAAATCACTACATCATCCATAATTCATTTGAGTTACATTCTTTGAAGAGTCAATGATGATTAAATATGAAAGTGAATGACGAAATAACAGTGACAATATATAAAACGCATACACTATTAGTCTATACATATTTTTCTCTTTCAATATTAGAAAAATTACATCTCATTTATTCTAGAATAAATGCATTACTTTGAATAGTCAAAGACTAATTATTACAAGAAGTTAACATATTGATGTAATATTTCAATTTATCCCTGGGTATCGTACAATATGAAATTCTTATGTTTAATATTTAGGGTCCGTCGTGACATTGTATAGGCCATTCACATAATAAAATAATAGACATTATTTATCATAAGAAAATATGATAAATTTAAATGTCGGAATTCAAAGGAAAATGAGAGTTCAAAATAAGTCACGATGACAATAAAAACAACTATTCATTCATCATAAAAAGAATTTAATTATGTAAAATAATTTGCAATAATATTTCAACTAAAAAAGTCTAATGAAAATCATTTGAAAATGTAATACATTTTTTTCTTGCTCATTTAATATTGTTATTTGCTGCAAACTTGAGTATAATATTTTATGTTTATTTTTTAGTTACATTCTTAATAAATCTAATATTTTGTATGACCTTTCATTTTTAGTCACATTTCATATGGAAATTATTTAGCCCAATATGTTTTTAAAATATTACTCACATTCTTAATAAATTCATACTTCGAAAGGCAATAATTCATAATAATTAATAAAGGTAATAGTACACATGTTCTTTAGTAGTGAGATTTTTTGTGTAAAAAGAATAATTATCTGTTTAGGTAAAACAATTGGTCCCCGTTATTTATGCGTCATGTATGACACATTTGTCACACATGCATAGGTGTAGACATATGAATACTTATAAACAACTTTTGTTTGAAGGGATAATTACTTATTTCAAAAGATATTATTACATTTTTTTTTGGGTAGATTAAACTTTCATTAATATAAAACTTCTTCTACGAATTTTGGACATAATACAAAAATATTATTAGAAGTAAACAAAAAAGAAAAAATAATGTCAAAGACCATAATAAAAATACTTACATTTAATGTTGTAGTATCATATATGGTAGTTCAACTTTTTCAGACATGGAATTTGTAAATTGTGTATTGCTGGTGAGTATACGAATTGATTTTGACGTTCAAAAATATTTGTTTGAGTTTTGTACATGCATAGTATTATTTATTGTCAATTAATTTTATTTAATTACCCATCCTTTATATTCTTGTGCAAAGTATAGGCATTCACACTAAATTCAAACAATAGCGTACATTTTCATCACATGGAAATTTAATTTCCTATCTCGATTATTCTAAGATAAATGTCTTGCTTTAAATATTCAAAAATTAATCATAATAAGAAGTTGATATAATTATGTAAGATCTTACAGAATATCTATTTATCTATCGATATATATAATGCACTATCAAATGTTAGTGTTTAATACTTAGGGCTAGTCTTGATATTTTACAGCCATCCACAAAGAAAAAGTGGGAGACTTCCTTTATTATAAAAAAAATATGTGAAATTTATATGTGAAAGCTTAAACGAAAATAAGATATTAAAGCAAATCATGTTCAAAAAATAAGTACATAAAATGACAGCATATAATATATTTAAACAATGAAAATTCACCTATGAAAATTGTCATAAAATGAGAACATATAATATATTTTCTTTTTCTTACTTATTTGTTATTGTTACTGTTGTTAGACATGAGCGTACTATATTTTTTTAATTATTAGGCACATTCTCAATGGATCTCATATTCTTAAGGGCAGACCTAATTTTAATTCTACCTCTCAAATATGATAGCATAATATAAGGATTACTACAATTAATTATATATAATATATGCAATTTAATAATTAATAAAAGGAAGAATTCACATGTTCTGCAGTATTGATATTTTTTTGTAAAATAAAAACATGAAAGTACAATAAATTTGTGAAGGTAAAAAAATTCTCCAATGTTAATATTTTTACTCATTCTTAACGATATTAGTATTGATATTTTGACCCACTTTGAACTATATTAGTTTCTTATGTACAACATGATGTAATATCTTATTTAACATAAAAGATACATTCTATAATAGAAACAAAAGATGAATTTATATTAATTAATACTTTATAGTTTCAACAAATTAAAATTTGTTTTTGACCTTTAAAATTTGTCATCTAACTCATCTAAAAATAAATATGGTGCTGTTAATAGTCAAATATTTATTCTAAAATAATAGCCATCAAATATATATAATATTGCTTGGTTTTGAAGCTGTAGTACTCTTCCAATAAAGTTAAACTTTTTATTTGAATTTTTGACTCAATGTTAAATATTATTATGAGTAAATAAAAAACAATAAATAATTATCAAGGACCTAATAAAAATTACTTACATTTAATGCCGTGAATCATATATGGAAATCTAATTTTTTACACAAACAATTTGTAAATTTGTTTTTTTAAAGGCTGGGTGAAATACATAACTATGAATGAGTACATAAATTGATTTTGACTTTCAAAAATATTTTGTGTAGATTTCTAAATTTTTAATTTTGTTGTTTATGGTCAATTGATATTATCTGTTTACATACATGTCCTTTAGATTCTACTACAAAATATTTGGCCAATAAACAATTATATCATAAATTGATTCATGTGACTAGTAGAGGAATTGTGCCCATTATAAATATATTTGTGTATTTATTTATTATTTATTTTAAGTCCCTTTAATGAATGCCATTAGGAGTCCAGATATTCATCATGAAATTCAATAACTGAAAATTTATATGGGAACGTTGGGGATTGAATATAATATTTATATTAAATGCAAGTCTTATTTAATATTTTCTAGTGACAAATTTTGAGTTTTGAATATTTACTTAGTTCTAGAAAGATATTTTGCACATTTGTGTTATATTTTATTTTGCTACATAAAACAAGTATTGTCCATGAATAAAATATTCTTGGTATTTGAGGTGACTACGACAAGCGATAATAATTTCATACAAAATATATTTAATGTTGATACATTTATAGGAAGTCTCTTATTTGGATTAATGGTAGAAGTAGCAAGTCTGCTAACATGGTTTCAAATCCACGTGATTGCCTTATAAAGTTGTTTTAAACCACTTAATTTTCTTTAACAACCATGTTTTTTTAATATTAGTCTTGTAAATTCTTGTAATTCTATACCTTTGGTACTCTATTAATAAAAATTGTTTTTAGTCTTATCTTTTTAGATTTGAATAATATGTTTGCTTTATTGGTCTATCTTCTAACATAACTAAACATGAAAATGAGTAATGAATTTGAATGTGAAGCTTCTGGACCATTACTGAAGAGTTTGCTGTGAATAGTTAAATGTGTATAACTATGCTTGATATTGTTGGTTACTAAGAAGCCATGAGAATGAAAGTTGAGTGATTATGAAAAATATACACTATCTATATGAACTTGTATTATATTACCACTATTGAATTTGTTTGAATCATATTTTACTAAGTGATTGTGATACATGGATAGGATCAAACCAATTGTTTCTTTACACCCACTTGACTAAACACTAACTAGATTTTATGATTATCCCTTGATATGCCCCTTTAAGCCATTAATGTTCATTGATTGAAACCTTATGCTAGATTAAAAATCTATCTAGTCTACTTCTAGTGGGATAAGAGAGTTAAGTGTTACATTGAGTTAAATTCTAAGTTGGGGAGAGGAAAATGTATCTATGAAAAAAGTGGGAAATAAGTATTGTAGTACACCATTCATCCCATGAAAAACAAGAAAAGAGGGAGTGAAAAAAAATCAAAGGATGAATGGTGGCAAAATGAAATGAAAATAAGAAAAGAGAAATACAAATAAATGATTTGTACTACAAGTAGATCTTTCGCTTATGCTTTTATCGCTTCGGCTTATGATTCCATCATTCCAAGATTCAACAATGAATTATATTCATCCAATTCCATTTTTCTTCATCAGCCTTTAGCATGAGAGGAGCATAGATATCAATGGTGACAAGAAAGGAACATCTAAATCTTTAGCATGAGAGGAGCATATTAAGAATGCAGCTATGAGTGCTAAAGCAATAAGAGTTTCTGATATAATCAGTGGCGGAATACACCTAGAAGGGGGGTTGAATAGGTGTGGCGGAACTCAATTTCCACTTTTCTGGTTTTTACACACTTGCTGAAAAATGCCCAATTAATCGATTAACAACTAATCTTAATCGATTAACCAGTAACAGAAACAGAATGATCAAAACAACAACTTGCACGGTTATCAACAAACACACAAACAAATATACAGCAGATACTTTTGTGGAAGATTAACAAGGACATAGCAAGGAAAAAGTATGCAAAATATTAGCTCCAAACACGCATTAAAACATCTTCAAATATAAAAGAGAAATACAAATAAATGACTTGTACTACAATTAGATCTTTCCCTTATGCTTTTATCGCTTCGGCTTATGATTCCATCATTCCAAGATTCTACAATGAATTATCATCATTCAATTCCATTTTTTCATCATCAACCTTTAGCATGAGAGGAGCATAGATATCAATGGTGACAAAAAAGGAACATCTGAATCTTTAGCATGAGAGGAGCATAGTAAGAATGCAGCTATGAGTGCTATAGCGATAAGAGTTTTGGACATAAAATCTGCCATTGGAGAGAGGAAGAATCAATGGAGAATTAGAGAGAGTTAGTGAAATTGTGATTGTTGTCACAGAGATAGACAATTACAATAAAGCTTGAAGAATTGCACTGCCAGCTTCTTGTTATTGAAAACCTCACACAATAATACACATATCACTCAGTTTATTATTTCTCTTACTTTTCTTCTTCTCCATGAGTTACATTTTTTCCTATTTTGTTTTTAGTTTCTCTCTTCAAGCAAGTTATCGGTTTTTGGTTTTTCTCTTCCAGCCTAAGGTAAATCGCTATCTTATTTTACCTCATTTATTTCTTTTTGATTTAGTCTTGATGCTTGCATATACACCATAAATAAAAAGTCTTCGATGCATTTGAATCGTTATATGTTTAAATAATTAGTTTATTTGTGATCAATTTGGTAGAAACATTTCCCTCTTAGGGTGATATTTATTTGTTGTAAAGTTACGCAACTATGGTGTTCTAGGTTTTTTGTTGTAGTTCACTAGTTTAAAACACATAGTTTGAGTATAATGGTAAATGTTCTTTCTCAATTGCTGCTAATTCTTTATTTTTTATAGCTTTTACAATTTATTTAGAGATGCCATTTTTTATTTGTATTTGCTGCTTGCAATAATCATTGAGGGACACATGAACACTCAGTAAGGACTTGCACATTGGAGGAGAAAGAATGAACAATTTGCGTAAGATCTCATTACTCATATGTTATTTTATAATATTGGAATCTGACAAGGTTGAATGTAGTTGAAGTCGTTGGTGATATAATAAATCTGTTGTAAATGTGGTGGAGTTGGACATGCTTGTCATGTATTGGATAGAATGTTTGGAAGATATATTGTCTTATTTAGAAAGTAGACATTTAACAATGCTTGCTTCAGTGAGCGCTGCTAAATGTCTAATTTCTACAATGCTTCAAAAAATAATGTTAAATATAACCTTATGTATTATTGTGCTCACATAGAAAGTGTCTCAAAAACGTTGTTAAATGAAAATTTTAAGTGTTGTAGTTTTTCTATTGTAGCGTAGTGATTGTATCTCTCAAAATCAGAGAAGATAGACTAATGACATAGATCTTCCAAAGCTACCTGACATGGGAAAAGCAATCTTCGTTTGTCCAGGATAGACCCAACATCTCATTGGATCGATCAAACCAACCTCATCTACAATGGAACTCACATGATATACACATACTTATTAACTCTTTCACTTTATCTCTTACTTATTATTCTTTGATATTCTATATATCTCTTACTTATTGGCTTGATCGTAGGAGAACCTTTCCACTGGCTTACCCCAATGGGTTCAAGCACTTCTCAAGTTATACTAGATGATTCTGATCAAGTTACCACAATCTGAATCCATCCTTTAAAGACCAAAAAACATATGCGGTATGTGGAGGTGTCAAAATAGACTACCCGAACGGGTTCAACCTAGCTCATATTAGGTTCAGGCTAAAAAGCTCGGATACAATTTATCCATATCAAATTGTAGCCGAAACCTTCCCTAAGCGGGTTGGGGTTTGTCGTTTGTGGGCCTGGATAATACTAAAAAATATTTATTTAAATTTTAACATATTTAATATATTTAATATATATATATATATATATATATATCATTTGATATTAATGTATAACTTTTCTAACACACTTGTTATGCCCAATGCAATCAAACTTAATCTAATGTCTTGTGTTTGAGTCAAGACGTGATGTCAAGTCCACATATATGATTTTTAACATTAAACATACTAAATTTCTCATTTCTATTTGACTCTGACTCCCTAACACAATATAATTTGTAACTTCACTTTAATATATATACATTTGGATACT
>NC_032013.1:11641682-11644191 GCF_001865875.1 Lupinus angustifolius | reverse complement strand
GTAATATAGACACAAGTTTAGAATGAACTTTATATGTCAAAGTATAATAACCATCGTAATATATGATCGTTATTCTTTAATTTCTATATGATGATCTTTTGTATGCTATTTATCAATACTTTTGTTGTGAACTATTATGTTAAATTTGCTTGTGTGGAGTTCTCTATGGTAAAATATTATGGTGTCTTTTAGTTTAGTTGTAAAAAAACTATTTTCTTTATTATATTTTTGTTGTAGAAGTTAAATATAATTAAATACACAATTAAGAAATAAAAAGTGGAATCTACATGGTTTAATTTCTTCTCAATTGATTTGATATACTATTTTGTTATTGTGCTTTCAACAGATATTATGGAATATAGGAAAAATAATATAATACTTAACTTTAAAAACATTATTGTAATTTATAAATATTTATATTATAGACATCACTCTATTTTCTATTCAAAGTTCATAACACAATATTTATCATAACACATGTCATTTCAATCAACTTTTGCTATATCAACTCCCCTTTTGATATATATGATTATATCTTTGTTTCAAATATACCAACCTATTAATGCATATCTTCTTATATACTTTAATCGATACATATATGTTTTTTAAATTTATTTTAGACATTATTGATCTTAAGCATTCGTAAGAGGGAACTACACCATGCGAATGTACGAATGTTAAATTTGCTTGTGTGGAGTTCTCAATGGTAAAAAATTATGTTGTATTTTAGTTTAGTTGTAAAAAAACTATTTTCTTTATTATATTTTTGTTGTAGAAGTTAAATATAATTAAATACACAATTAAGAAATGAAAAGTGGAATCTACATGGTTTAATGTCTTCTCAATTGATTTGATATACTATTTTGTTATTGTGGTTACAAAAGATATTATGGAATATAGGAAAAATAATATAATACTTAACTTTAAAACATTATTGTAATTTATAAATATTTATATTATAGACATCACTCTATTTTCTATTCAAAGTTCATAACACAATATTTATCATAACACATGTCATTTCAATCAACTTTTGTTATATCAACTCCCCTTTTGATATATATGATGATATCTTTGTTTCAAATATACCAACCTATTAATGCATATATTCTTATATACTTTAATCAATACATATATGTTTTTTAAATTTACTTTAGACATTATTGATCTTAAGCATGCGTAAGAGGGAACTGCACCATGCGAATGTACAGGTAACTTACTAGTTTATTATATATTTTATATTATAAGTTATTTTATAATATAATTTTTACCTAAGGCTTAATACCAAGCCAAAGGTCCCGAAAATATTAAAAAATAAGGGAAAGCGAGTAGCCCAAACCCTCCCGAATAAGACCAACCCGAACTTGGTTTAATATAGTCCGATCAGTTCGAGCTAGAAAGCCCGGATTTAACAAAAAGTACCTAAAATGTTATCCAAATCCTATAAATTTGTGGGTTTTTGGTGGGCTGGCTGGACTGGCCATGCCCATTTTGACACCTCTAACTGTATTGATACTATTATTCAAGACCCGAAGTTGGGCCAAGTCATACAACTTTAGGGAGATCAAAAATAGTTTAGTTTCGTATTTGACATATAGCTGCACAATATCCTGATAGCAGTACCTTCTTGGCTTGCACAACAACAATATGTTGGAAGCTAGTTTGGAGGCAATTTTAATTTTTGTCAACCTATTTTGGTTTCTTTTTAATAATTAAAAAAAGTAATAATTTCAATATATTTACTTAGATCTTAGTATTAAGTTGCACATATTAATTTTAATTTCAATTGATTTTACATGTCAAATATTAACCATGTATATTATGTTTGGTATGGTCAATGGAAATTATTATTTGTAGTCAAAAATGTTTTGTAATTACTTTTGAGATTAACATTTTTCACAAAGATATAATGTGTTACTTACTCGTATCTATGGTAATAACTTTTTATTAAATAAAATGAAAAAACAATACAATAAGAAAGATTATAAAATGTTTAACGTAAAAATTTTATTCATCATTTTCATAAGCTTATATATATTTACATATTTTGATATTTGTGATAATATGAGTTCAAATATTTTACTATATAGGAAAATCCAATATTAAAATATGAGAAAAAAGAGTGGTTTGATAAAAATAATAATTATTTTGTTCAGAAATAAATTTGAATCTTAGATAAGGAATGTGTTTTTACTCTTTTCGAATAGTAAATATTTCTCAAATTCAACATAAATCTACCTGATTCAAAAGGGAAGAACTTGCCTCTGTCTCAATTTGAATTAGACTGCGTACCATTACATATCATCTAAACTATGATAATATGTAATCTTATGTATATAAGATCATGATTATGGAAAATGTTTAAATCTTAAGTTTTATTTAACATGACTTTATAAGCTTTGATATTACATGATAATAAGATATAATCAATCCTTATCAACATTTTATTATTCCAACACACACTTTTGATACTCATTCTTGTGATGCTTGGATCCGAAGTTTATCAAAT
>NC_032013.1:11634132-11641582 GCF_001865875.1 Lupinus angustifolius | reverse complement strand
ATTAAATTTGGATGAATAATTAGAGTATAGTGAAAATAATTTAGGATATAGAATTGGATCCATACATTTGAACAAGAGACACGATTAGGGTCGCGTAAAACAAAATTTCTAACCTGTTGCAAAGATGAAAACCAATACGAAAGCCAGTTTAATAATTGACATCCTCATACTTAAGTAATTGTCCACACTTGAAACTTGATCAAATAAGAACTTTTGAATGGATGTCTCAAATCATTGTGAGCCCCTCTTTATATAGTATGAGAGTATTACAACTTCCAAAAGATGAATTAGGTCCTTCAATAGCTTATATTTTCAATATGAGTATAATATCTATGTACTGTTAGTGTAAAGATTTACACAAATCACTACATCATCCATAATTCATTTGAGTTACATTCTTTGAAGAGTCAATGATGATTAAATATGAAAGTGAATGACGAAATAACAGTGACAATATATAAAACGCATACACTATTAGTCTATACATATTTTTATCTTTTAATATTAGAAAAATTACATCTCATGTATTCTAGAATAAATGCATTGCTTTGAATAGTCAAAGACTAATTATTACATGAAGTTAACATATTGATGTAATATTTCAATTGATCCCTGTGCATGGTACAATATGAAATTCTTATGTTTAATATTTAGGGTCCGTCGTGACATTTTATAGGCCATTCACATAGTAAAATAATAGACATTATTTATCATAAGAAAATATGTTAAATTTAAATGTCGGAATTTAAAGGAAAATGAGAGTTCAAAATAAGTGACGATGACAACAAAAACAACTATTCATTCATCATAAAAAGAATTTAATTATGTAAAATAATTTGCAATAATATTTCAACTAAAAAAGTCTAATGAAAATCATTTGAAAATGTAATACATTTTTTTCTTGCTCATTTAATATTGTTATTTGTTGCAAACTTGAGTATAATATTTTATGTTTATTTTTTAGTTACATTCTTAATAAATCTAATATTTTGTATGACCTTTCATTTTTAGTCACATTTCATATGGAAATTATTTAGCCCAATATTTTTTTAAACTATTAATCACATTCTTAATAAATTCATACTTCGGAAGGCAATAATTAATAAAGGTAATAGTACCCATGTTCTTTAGTAGTGAGATTTTTTGTGTAAAAAGAATGATTATCTGTTTAGGTAAAACAATTGGTCCCCGTTATTTATGCATCATGTATGACACATTTGCCACAAATGCATAGGTGTAGACATATGAATACTTATAAACAACTCTAGTTTGAAGGGATAATTACTTATTCCAAAAGATATTATTACATTTTTTTTGGTAGATTAAACTTTCATTAATATAAAACTTCTTCTATGAATTTTGGACATAATACAAAAATATTATTATAAGTAAACAAAAAAGAAAAAATAATGTCAAAGACCATAATAAAAATACTTACATTTAATGTTGTAGTATCATATATGGTAGTTCAACTTTTTCAGACATGGAATTTGTAAATTGTGTATTGCTGGTGAGTATATGAAATGATTTTGACGTTCAAAAATATTTTTTTGAGTTTTGTACATGCATAGTTTTATTTATTGTCAATTAATTTTATTTAATTATCCATCCTTTATATTCTTGTGCAAAGTATAGGCAGTACACTAAATTCAACCAATAGCTTACATTTTCATCACATGGAAATTTAATTTCCTATCTCAATTATTCTAAGATAAATGTCTTGCTTTAAATATTCAAAAATTAATCATAATAAGAAGTTGATATAATTATGTAAGATCTCACAGAATATCTATTTATCTTTCGATATATATATATAATGCACTATCAAATAGTGTTTAATACTTAGGGCTAGTCTTGATATTTTATAGGCCATCCACAAAGAAAAAGTGGGAGACTTCCTTTATTATAAAAAAAATATGTGAAATTTATATGTCAAAGCTTAAACGAAAATAAGATATTAAAGCAAATCATGTTCAAAAATTAAGTACATAAAATGACAACATATAATATATTTAAACAATGAAAATTCACCTATGAAAATTGTCATAAAATGAGAACATATAATATATTTTCTTTTTCTTACTTATTTGTTATTGTTACTGTTGTTAGACATGAGCGTACTATATTTTTTTAATTATTAGGCACATTCTCAATGGATCTCATATTCTTAAGGGCAGACCTAATTTTAATTCTACCTCTCAAATATGATAGCATAATATAACGATTACTACAATTAATTAAATAATATATATGCAATTTAATAATTAATAAAAGGAAGAATTCACATGTTCTGCAGTATTGATATTTTTGTGTAAAATAAAAACATGAAAGTACATAATATTTGGGAAGGGAAAAAAAATTCTCCAATGTTAATATTTTTACTCATTCTTAACGATATTAGTATTGATATTTTGACCCACTTTGAACTATATTAGTTTCTTATCTACAAGATGATGTAATATCTTATTAAACAAAAAAGATACAATCTATAATAGAAACAAAAGATGAATTTATATTAATTAATACTTTATAGTTTGAACAAATTAAAATTTGTTTTTTATCTTTAAAATTTGTCATCTAACTCATCTAAAANCAATAATGTTAAACTTTTTATTTGAATTTTTGACTCAATGTTAAATATTATTATGAGTAAACAAAAAACAATAAATAATTATCAAGGACCTAATAAAAATTACTTACATTTAATGCCGTGAATCATATATGGAAATCTAATTTTTTACACAAACAATTTGTAAATTTGTTTTTTTAAAGGCTGGGTGAAATACATAACTATGAATGAGTGCATAAATTGATTTTGACTTTCAAAAATATTTTGTGTAGATTTCTAAATTTTTAATTTTGTTGTTTATGGTCAATTGATATTATCTGTTTACATACATGTCCTTTAGATTCTACTACAAAATATTTGGCCAATAAACAATTATATCATAAATTGATTCATGTGACTAGTAGAGGAATTGTGCCCTTATAAATATATTTGTGTATTTATTTTAAGTCCCTTTAATGAATGCCATTAGGAGTCCAGACATCGTCATGAAATTAAATAACTGAAAATTTATATGGGAACGTGCGGGATTGAATATAATATTTATATTAAATGCACGTCTTATTTAATATTTTCTAGTGACAAATTTTGAGTTTTGAATATTTACTTAGTTCTAGAAAGATATTTTGCACATTTGTGTTATATTTTATTTTGCTAAATAAAACAAGTATTGTCCATGAATAAAATATTCTTTGTATTTGAGGTGACTACCACAAGCGATAATAATTTCATACAAAATATATTTAATGTTGATACATTTATAGGAAGTCTCTGATTTAGATTAATGGTAGAAATAGCAAGTCTGCAATGATATATTCTAACATGGTTTCAAATCCATGTGATTGCCTTATAAAGTTGTTTTAAACCACTTAATTTTTTTTCACAACCATGTTTTTTTTAATATTAGTCTTGTAAATTCTTGTAATTCTATACCTTTGGTACTCTATTAATAAAAATTGTTTTTAGTCTTATCTTTTTAGATTTGAATAATATGTTTGCTTTATTGGTCTATCTTCTAACATAACTAAACATGAAAATGATTAATGAATTTGAATGTGAAGCTTCTGGACCATTATTGAAGAGTTTGCTGTGAATAGTTAAATGTGTATAACTGTGCTTGATATTGTTTGTTACTAAGAAGGCATGAGAATGAAAGTTGAGTGATTATGAAAAATATACACTATCTATATGAACATGTATTATATTAGCATAGTTGAATTTGTTTGAATCATATTTTACTAAGTGATTGTGATACATGGATAGGATCAAATCAATTGTTTCTATAAACCCACTTGACTAAACACTAACTAGATTTTATGAATATCCCTTGATAAGCCCCTTTAAGCCATTAATGTTCATTGATTGAAACCTTATGCTAGATTAAAAATCTATCTAGTCTACTTCTAGTGGGATAAGAGAGTTAAGTGTTACATTGAGTTAAATTCTAAGTTGGGGAGAGGAAAATGTATCTATGAAAAAAGTGGGAAATAAGTATTGTAGTACACCATTCATCCCATGAAAAACAAGAAAAGAAATACTCCACAAAAAGGGGAGTGAAAAAAAATCAAAGGATGAATGGTGGCAAAATGAAATGAAAAGAAGAAAAGAGAAATACAAATAAATGATTTGTACTACAAGTAGATCTTTCGCTTATGCTTTTATCGTTTCGGCTTATGATTCCATCATTCCAAGATTCAACAATGAATTATCATCATCCAATTCCATTTTTCTTCATCAGCCTTTAGCATGAGAGGAGCATAGATATCAATGGTGACAAGAAAGGAACATCTGAATCTTTAGCATGAGAAGAGCATATTAAGAATGCAACTATCAGTGCTAAAGCAATAAGAGTTTCTTACATAATTAGTGACGGAATACACCTAGAAGGGGAGGTTGAATAGGTGTGGCGGAACTCAATTTCCACTTTTCTGGGTTTTATACACTTGCTGAAAAATGCCCAGTTAATCAATTAACAACTAGTCTTAATCGATTAACCAGTAATAGAAACAGAATGATCAAAACAACAACTTGCACGGTTATTAACAAACACACAAACAGATATACAGCAGATACTTTTGTGCAAGATTAACAAGCTAACAAGAACATAGCAAGGAACAAGCATGGAAAATATTAGCTCCAAACTCGCATTAAAACATCTTGAAATATAATAGAGAAAAGGTTAGAAAAGATTGCGCAGGGATTTTATCCTGGTTCGTTTTGTTGTCTAATGCAAAACTACATCTAGTCCTCCCCTCTGATTTGGGAGATTTTCCTTCTTCACTATGAAACACAATGTACGTTACATACACGCTTCCAAATACAAAACTTGAATGCTCCCTTCTTGGAACCCTACGAACTATGTTACCCTTGGTTTGACCTTTCCCAAAACCGCCTCCCAAAAAAACCTTTCTTATGCGATTCGGCTCCAGCCAAGGTATCGCTCTTTATCCCAAGATCTCCAAGTTTTTGTGTGAAGAACACCTTACCTAACTGTAGCTAGGATTTTCCCAATCCTTTAATAACAATGCTTTGAGTTATGAAAGAGTACTTAATACTCGAATATTACAATGAAAACCAAAGCCTAAAAACCAAAACAAAAACTCACAAGACTTCCAAGTCTAATGTGAATGCACAGGCATGAGGTTTTTGAAAATATGCAATCTTTAAAAACTATTTCTTTTCTTTTCAAGAAACAAAAGAATAATGCAAGAAAGCTTTTGAAAGAAACATGCAAGATGAATGTGAAAGCTAAAGCCTTAGCATGATCTAATCTTTCTCCTAATTCAACACTTTCTAATACATTCTAACAATGATGATCTATATCTATTCTCTTGTGTTTTTCACTCTTCTTTTTCCTCTTCTTCTTAGTTTGCCGTTTATGCAATTAAGCCAGTATTTATAGAAAACAGATTTTGGCTCTTGAAAACGGTTTTTCAGTTATGCTGTTGAAACAACATAAAAAAATACACGTTAATTGATTAAGCCATGAGGTTAATCAACTAACCAATGTATTTTTAATACATGATTAAATGATAAACTACTTATATGTTATATGCTCATGCAATACATGATTTCCAAAATATAATACCTTTAATGCATAAAATCAATGTATATAAATGCATGAACCTAATTATCATATATTTCTAGATGATGTCTCATTTTAGTTGATTAATTACTTTATTAAGTCTTGTGAGACTCACACCTAGGTTTACCTAACCTAGACTCAATATCTATGGCAAGCATCTTAGACTTCTAAAAAGATAATAAAGAATAATAGCATAAGTCTAATAAGACACCGCTTGAGCCTTCGATATGTTGATTGTTAAGCCATCTTCAAGCTTTAATGAATTCCTTGTCTTCATCGAATTCCTTGTCTTCATCAAAACATAGGCAAACGTTGCTAAGGAAATCCTTGACGCTTTGCACTCTCAATCTCCCCCTTTTTGATGATGACAAACACTACATCAAATGATACGTTACATTTGACGAGTTAGCTTGATGATGTTGTACATTTGCATAATGGTCGTGACATCAAAGTTGAAAGCACTTTGCTCCCCCTTAGGTAAGCAACCTTTCTCCACCTGCAAATAACATCAAATACAACAAGCAACCTTTCTCCCCCTTTTGACATTATCAAAAAGATACGAATATTCAATTCTAGTCAAAAGTCAGGAGGAGATATAGCAATTTATTAACAAAAAAAAACTGTAATTATTAGCATAGGTAATAACCAGTTTGAGAAGCTTAAACAAATGCATTGATTTTTGACTCTATAGACAAATTTGGCATGACATATCCATTACGTAAACAGTTTAGTCATGGAATGATTAAAACATATATATATATATACCACTTGTTAGTACCATTTGTTAGATGATACCACTTGTTAGCACTTTGTTAGGCAATTTTCATTTTAAAGCATATTTTAATCATTCAATTATAATACACAATTGAGACATGTTCAATATTCACGCAAAAACAAATTCTATTTAACATAATTAGCAAGGTTCAACATAGTTACAAAATATTAAAAGATGGTACAATCATAACCATGAGATGTACTTGACAAAAAAATATAGACGTAAGCCACAAAACAACTAGAATTAAATTTCAAAAAATTTGAGCCTAGTCGATTATCACAACATTTAATCAATTAAGATGATTTATTTCAGAAAGCTTTAGCTACTGGAACTCATTTAATCGATTAAACTGAGGACTTAATCGATTAATGACAGAAAGTTGACAGTTTTAAGAACAGTTTTGAGCTTACAAAGAAATAATTTTGTAACCTTGTTAATTACCTTACTTACCCTTTGGTGATAGGTCAAGATTGCCACTTGTTTGATGAAAAGTTTGATGATATGATCAACGTTGTATATTTGACATTCAAAGTGCGCTGCTCCCCCTTTCAATGTTCTTCCCTTTATCTTCTCCCCCTTTATTATTTAGAGAAGTACTCTTGGTAGGTAGCATAATGCAGAAGCTCTTTTACAACCTTTCTCAATGACTTTTCTATTTAGTGACCTTGATCTACTCACCAACCTTGTGCCTAGAACATCTTTTGTTGAGTTTTCCCTTGACGCTCAAATGTCCTTTGGCACATCTGCAAACACAATTTACTTGTCTCTTTCGGGTACCCAAGTTATTTTGGGTCCCTTCTTGTTAGTAACTAAGGGATTTTTCCCTTTCTTTATCGAAACATATTTGCCACTTGGCACACCAAATTTTCTAATAAAGCATGTAGTGCATGTGTGACCATGTGTACCACAATAGAAACAAGTAGGCATGTTATTATTTGACTTCTTATGCATATCAACTACTGGATTTCTATATGGTCTTTTCTTAGGTTCAGGTTTATATCCAATTCCAGATTGGTTACCAACG
>NC_032013.1:11632824-11634032 GCF_001865875.1 Lupinus angustifolius | reverse complement strand
CCTTAAGGTCATGTTGGACCTTTCTTTTCTCAATATCCGTCCGTAAGCCTTTAGGCTTTTCTTTAAACTCACCATCCACCATATGAAGTGGAATGTATGGACCATTGACAATGGAATCCCAAATGTCCGTGTTAATTGCCTCGATATAGATTCTCATGCGAACCTTCCAATAGGCATAACCCTCGCCACTGAATATGGGAGGGCGATTAATGGATGCGCCATCACCGCCAAATGGATTATTAGAGCCCATGTATAGTCCCTCTCGGATCACGCAGATGCGGTTGAGCTAGCACACGTACTAGCTCTGATACCACTTGTTAGGTATCAGTGCCGGATTACGCATAGAAGGAGGGGTTGAATAGGTGCGGCGGAACTCAATGTCCACTTTTCTGGTTTTTACACACTTGCTGAAAAATGCCCAGTTAATCGATTAACAACTAGTCTTAATCGATTAACCAGTAACAAAAACAGAATGATCAAAAAAGCAACTTGCACGGTTATTAACAAACACACAAACAGATATACAACAAATACTTTTGTGCAAGATTAACAAGAACATAGCAAGGAACAAGTATGCAAAATATTAGCTCCAAACACGCATTAAAACTTCTTGAAATATAAAAGAGAAAAGGATAGAAAAGATTGCACGGGGATTTTATCCTGGTTCGTTTTGCTGTCCACTGCAAAACTACATCGAGTCCTCCCCTCTGATTTGGGAGATTTTCTTTCTTCACTATGAAACACAATGTACGTTACATACACGCTTCCAAATACAAAACTTGAATGCTCCCTTCTTGGAACCCAAAGAACTACGTTACCCTTGGTTTGACCTTTCCCAAAACCACCTCCAAAGAAAACCTTTGTTATGCGATTCGGCCCCAGCCAAGGTATCGCTCTTTATCCCAAGACCTCCAAGTCTTTATGTGAAGAACACCTTACCTAACCGCGGCTAGGATTTTCCCAATCCTTTAATGATAATGCTTTGAGTTATGAAAGAGTACTTAATACTCAGATATTACAATGAAAACCAAAGCCTAAAAACCTAAGCAAGAACACACAAGACTTCCAAGTCTAATGTGAATGCACATGCATGAGGTTTCTGAAAATATGCAATCTTGAAAGAACTATCTTTCTCTTTTCAAGAAACAAAAGAATAATGCAAGAAAGCTTTTGAAAGAAACATGCAAGATGAATGTGAAAGCTAAAGC
>NC_032013.1:11627972-11632724 GCF_001865875.1 Lupinus angustifolius | reverse complement strand
AAAAAGGGGAGTGAAAAAAAATCAAAGGATGAATGGTGGAAAAATGAAATGAAAAGAAGAAAAGAGAAATACAAATAAATGATTTGTACTACAAGTAGATCTTTCACTTATGCTTTTATCGCTTCGGCTTATGATTCCATCATTCCAAGATTCAAAAATGAATTATCATCATTTAATTCCATTTTTCGTCATCAGCCTTTAGCATGAGAGGAGCATATTAAGAATGCAACTATGAGTGTTAAAGCAATAAGAGTTTTTGACATAAAATCTTCCGTTGGAGAGAGGAAGAATGAATGGAGAATTAGAGAGAGTTAGTGAACTTGTGATTGTTGTCACATAGATAGACACACCTATAACTTGGAGCTCAAAGAAGCTGTCAGTTGTGGCCCTATCAACTTGTGAAGTAGAATATATTGCAACATCCTCAACTGCTTGCCAAGCATTTTGGCTATCATCTTTGCTGTGAAAATGAATATACTTAATGTAGAGAACTTGGAACTGCTGGTTGATAGTAAATCAACAATAGACTTGGCCAAAAATATAGTATCCCATGGTAGGAGTAAACACATTGAAACTAAGTATCATTTCCTTAGAGACCAAGTAAGCAAAGGTTGAGATTGATAAAAAGTTTCATTAACTTAGATTCAACTAAAGTATTGCAACACTGATTTTTAGGTGGCTGACATTTTAACTAAGCCGCTAAAGGTTGACAGATTCAAGAGATTGAGAGACTTGTTGAATGTGACTTGTTTGTAATGGGTTTTGAATCAAGGAAGGGTGTTAGAAATGATTCAAAACTTGGAGAGTTAGTTAGTCAGTTTTAGAGTTTTCTGTTTTTAGAATTCTAGTTGTAATACTTGCTATAAATAGAAATTTTACTCCTTAGTTGAATCATTGAGAAATATACAACACACATTATTTAGTATATACAATTCACTCTCTGATATACTCTTCTATACACTATATGCATTTTCTTTCTCTCTTTCTTCTTGTCTCTACACACGATTTCACTCTGCAAATTTTCTTTCTCTAGTTTCTTTCAACATTCTTCATTCTTCAAACATGTTCATGTACTGGTTCAGTAGGGTATCAGAAGGAAAAGCTTGTAATTGGTGCAAGGTTTGAAGATAGAGTTCACCTATACCGTGATTCTTAAGGACCTCAAGAATGAGTTTTGTTGTTCCATCTCACAAAAAAAAGAAACGTCTTGATCGAACAAGGTAGACAGACAACCTCATAAACCAAACAAGAAGGCTAGTCTATAAGCCCTCTCAGGCTAGAGACCAAAAAGACCGAGCAACACAAATAAGTGTTCTATCAATGACAAGACAACATGGGGCCCACCCTACTACCCCTATGTTGCGCCACATGCATAAAACTGTCACCTCTGATTGAATAGCCTAGACCTTTGTTACATGTTGCATGCTACCTATGCCCTACTGTTCCTATCAACAACAATTCACTATGCCATAGCTGATAAATGTAAGGCATAAGAGAAATAACAGTGCTTATTGAAGCAAGTGACGTTAAAGATGTTATCTTTAACAATGCTTATTTAAGAAAACGCTGTTAAAGGTCATACTTCATATATTTAACAATACTTCTTCAGTGAGGCAATTAAAAGTGTTATCTTTAACAATGCTTATTGAAGCAAACACTGTTAAAGATCATACATTCATATATTTAACATCACTTCTTCAGTGAGCGCTGTATTGTTGAACGTGTTATCTTTAACAATGCTTATTGAAGAAAGTGATGTTAAAGGTCATACTTCATATATTTAACAACACTTCTTCAATAAGCGTTGTTAAAGATCATACATTCATTCATATATTTAACATCACATCTTCAGTGAGCATTGATAAACGCTTGATTTAGTGAGTGAGAATCTTTTAAAATTCAGGAACAAAACCTCACACAATAATACACAGATCACTCAGTTTATTATTTCTCTTACTTTTCTTCTTCTCCATGAGTTACATTTTTCCTATTTTGTTTTTAGTTTCTCTCTTCAAGCAAGTTATCAGTTTTTGGTTTTTCTCTTCTAGCCTCAGGTAAATCACTATCTTATTTGACCTCCTCTTATTTTACCTCATTTACTTCTTTTTGATTCAGTCTTGATGCTTGCATATACACCATAAATAAAAAGTCTTCGATGCATTTGAATCGTTATATTTTTAAATAATTAGTTTATTAATGATCAATTTGGTGGAAACATTTTGCTCTTAGGGTGATCTTTATTTGTTATAAAGTTATGCAACTATGGTGTTCTAGGTTTTTTGCTGTAGTTCACTATTTTAGAAAACATAGTTTGAGTATAATGGTAAATGTTCTTTCTCAATTGTTGCTAATTTTTTAGTTTTTAGAGCTTTTGAAATTTGTTTAGAGATACCATTTTTTATTTGTATTTTCTGCTTGCAATAATCATTGAGGAACACATGAACACTCAGTAAGGATTTGCACATTGGAGGAGAAAGAATGAACAAAATTTGCGTAAGATCTCATTACTCATATTTTATTTTATAATATTGGAATCTGACAAGGTTGAATGTACCTGAAGTCGTTGGTGATTTAATAAATCTGTTGTAAACGTGGTGGAGTTGGACATGCTTGTCATGTATTGGATAGAATGTTTGGAAGATATATTGTCTTATTTAGAAAGTAGACATTTAACAACGCTTGCTTCAGTGAGCGCTGCTAAATGTCTACTTTCTACAGCGCTTCAAAAAATAATGTTAAATATAACCTTATGTACTATTGCGCTAACATAGAAAGCGTCTAAAAAACGTTGTTAAATGACAATTTTAAGTGTTGTAGTTTTTCTATTCTGGAGTAGTGATAGTATCTCCCAAAATCAGACATGATAGACTAATGACATAGGGATACATGCCAATACGAGCAAAAGACAACCGTCCACCAAGTATATATCTTCCAAAGCTACCTGACATGGGAAAATCAATCTTTGTTTGTCCAGGATAGACCCAACATACCTTTTTATCGATCAAACCAACCTCATCTACAATGGAACTCAAATTGTAGCCGAAACCTTCCCTAAGCAGGTTGCGGGTTGTGGCGTGCGGGCCGGATAATACTAGAAAATATTTATTTAATATTAATGTATAACTTTTCTAACACACTTGTTATCCCCAATGCAATCAAACTTAATCTAATGTCTTGTGTTTGAGTTAAGACGTGATGTCAAGTCTACATATATGATTTTTAACATAACACATACTAAATCTCTCATTTCTATTGGACTATGACTCCCTAACACAATATAATTTGTAACTTCACTTTAATATATATACATTTGGATACTATCAAAATATTATCGCTTCGGTTTATAGTAATGGTAATATAGACACAAGTTTAGAATGAACTTTATTTGTCAAAATATAATAACCATCACTTTATTTGATCGTTATTCTTTAATTTCTATAGGATGATCTTTGTATGTTATTTATTAATATTTTTATTGTGAACTATTATGTTAAATTTGCTTGTGTGCAGTTCTCAATGATAAACAATTATGTTGTCTTTTAGTTTAGTTGTAAAAAAACTATTTTCTTTATTATATTTTTGTTGTAGAAGTTAAATCTTATTAAATACATAATTAAGAAATGAAAAGTGCAATCTACATGGTTTAATGTCTTATTAATTTATTTGATATACTATTTTGTATTTCCTTTCATTTTTAGTCACATTTCATATGGAAATCCTTTAGGGCAATATGTTTTTAAACTATTACTCACATTCTTAATAAATTAATACTTTGAAATGAAATAATTCATAATAATTAATAAAGGTTGTAACACCGCGAATTTTACGATTTTGAATTATAAGATTTTACTAATATTTTCATTAATTATATATTCGAAAATGAATTTCAGGGAATGTTCGGTAAGGAATTAGACGAAACACTAGTTGAGTGTTATTCTTGAAATTTTATTTCCGATTTTGTGGTAGATTTTGGTAATTTTCGGAGACAGTCGGTTCTGAACCACTGTCGGGGCCGAAATACACCCGGTACGGCTCAAAAAGCGTTTTTTTGAGTTCCCTAACTCAGAATCGAATTCCAATCGTGCCGTTGGCTTCATAATTTTATTTCGAGTCAATATAGACTTTGAGTACACTCATACCTATTTTCTAAATATTTTTCACTCAGAATGCCGAAATCCGAAATTCTAATCGGATATTAGGATCAGGTGATTTATAATACTCGATCGAGTATGGGTCGATAATACTCGGACATGGTTATCGCACATATCCATGAGGTGGTCATTTCGCATTGGGATGCGAAAGTTGACTTCTATAAAGTAAACCTCACATCACACACCCTAAATGTCATAGGAAATCATCATTAGCCACCCTAGGAGATTTGTCATGATGGCCTAGGGGGAAAATCTGATTTCCTTCTCACCCCTTAAACCCCCAGACTTCACACTTCTCTCACACTCTTTCATTTGCAAACTTTCTAAGAGGAGGTAAATCCTCTCTTCACTTTTCTCTCATTTCTTCATGTCTTTTTCCATCTTCAATTCTTGATCTCTCAACATTCAACCCATGGATGTTGATGAGATTTAAGTATGTTGTTCATGAGTATGTCAAGAACATATTCAACTGTTGAAAATTTCTAAAACGCTTTCTAACTCATTTTATCTTCAAAAACCGAAAATGGTGTTGTTCTTGAACTCATGAAAATATTTTGTTGAAACCATGAACAACTTGTGTTCATGGAGTTGTTATAATGTT
>NC_032013.1:11627117-11627872 GCF_001865875.1 Lupinus angustifolius | reverse complement strand
AAGATTTTTATGTTTGAAGGCTTTTGAATATATATGATTGTTGATGAAATGTGTTGAATATTGTATATGAATGTTGTTGGGAACTTTTATGGGTGCAGGTGTTTGAAAAACAATGTTTAAATGTGTATCGGTTGTCGAAAATGGCAAAAATTAGCATTTTGTCCAAATCCCTGTTGCCTGGCGAACCAGGCGTCACCCGGGCGAGCAGGGCGTCGCTAGGGCGAGCAAAAGTCCGCCGGGGCGAGCAAAAGTCTGCCTGGGCGAGCAAAAGTCCGCCTGGGCGAGCAAAAACCCGATTGGGGGGAAAAAAAATTAAAAAAAAAACAATAAATAAAATTTTAAATCGCCTCGGGAGAATAAGGCGTCGCCTGGGCGAGCAAAAGCCCATTTCGAAAAAAAAATCTAGAATTTTAATGAGTTTCTGGAACCCTCTCGCTTGGGCGATGATACTTTCGCCTAGGCAAGGAAATCTTCAGTCTATTTGAGATTTAAGGACGAATTGTCGCTTGAACGACTAGTCCCAACTTGGGCGAGGGACGGTGTGGGACGATTGGAAGAAAATGATGTTGTGAACCATGTGATGAACCCGGGTAGGGTGTGTTGTGATATAAATGTTGTGGAATGAGATCATGTCTTAGATGTGAAGCATGACTCCACAAAGGTATGAAAGCATTGTTTGTGTTTATGCCTTGTTGGGCAAGTATCCGACTGGAGGTCATGAACTAGGGGGGTACCCTAGTAAGGATACATGATAT
>NC_032013.1:11622615-11627017 GCF_001865875.1 Lupinus angustifolius | reverse complement strand
CCTAGGTTCGGGTAGGACTGTTCCTGAGGGAACCGATCGATCTATTTTTAATTCCTTGCGAGGATATGTTATTTCGGGTGGTACAAAACGGCTTGGTACGGGACCTGTACTCTCGATCATTTCCGATTAGGATGTTGGATGGATATTGGTGTAAGGTGGATAATCATGACATATCATGCATACATTATCATTGTGGAAGTGAATCCCCACATGTGAGTTACAATCATTGTGTATTCCTACGTTTATGCGTGTGATATGGTTATGAGTAGAATATGGATTATATGATTTGATATATGGGTAAGGTTGGAACAAATGGTAAGTTATGAATTTCGTAATGATATTGATGATAAATGATGAATTATATGTTTAAATATATTTTATGTCTGAGTGTGATATTCTGAGTAAGTCCACGCCGTCAATGAATTTATGTTCATTAGATGTCTTACTCTCTCTATTGTATTGTTCTTGTTTTGTATATGTTTGCTATGCAGATGGCCAACAACAGCACCCACATTCACGGCAACCACTTCACGATGTCCCCAGCGGGACAATGGGTCAGTGATGGGCACCGATACACTTACACAGGCCCCTGCGGTCTGTCGTTGCACATGGAGTGCAACAGGTCATCGATGATGATCCCCCACCCGACGCTTACATTGACGCTTCTTTCACATTGCCGCCAACGGGACTGATGTCTCCAAATGTAGGACTCCGACACCCGCCAGTCAGGAGTGATGGCGCGGTTCCCTCTCACGGTCGTAGGATGTGGGCAGATTGTTTGGATGCTCCGTCATCCAGCAGAGTCCAGAGGAGCCGATTTCTTGGAGGAGGTCCGTGCAAGAAGACTCCGAGTCTGAGAATGTCATCTCCACCAAATTATGCTGCTGGGTTGTGGCATAACGAAGTGGAGGGAGAAGAGGAGGAGGACGAGGTCATTGAGCTCGTAAATAGACAACAAATATTATTTAGTATGTACAATTTAGTCCTTAGTTGAATCATTGAGAAATATACAACAAATATTATTTAGTATGTACAATTTACTCTCTGATATACTCTTCTATACACTATCTGTATTTTCTTTCTCTTTTTCTTCTTGTCTCTACACACGATTTCACTCTGCAAATTTTCTTTCTCTAGTTTCTTTCAACATTCTTCATTCTTCCAACATGTTCATGTACTGGTTCAGTAGGGTATCAGAAGGAAAAGCTTGTCATTGGTGCAAGGTTTGAAGATAGAGTTCACCTATACCATGATTCTTAAGGACCTCAAGAATGAGTTTTGTTGTTCCATCTCACACCAAAAAGAAACGTCTTGATCGAACGAGGTAGACAGACAACCTCATAAACCAAACAAGAAGGGTAGTATATAAGCCCTCTCAGGCTAGAGACCAAAAAGACCGAGCAACACAAAGAAGTGTTCTATCAATGACAAGACAACATGGGGCCCACCCTACTACCCCTATGTTGTGCCACATGCATAAAACTGTCACCTCTGATTGAATAGCCTAGACCTTTGTTACATGTTGCATGCTACCTATGCCCTACTGTTCCTCTCAACAACAATTTACTATGCCATAATTGATATTTATCAACGCCCATTCAACAACACTTGTATGTTGATAGCTGATAAATGTAAGGCACAAGAGAAATAACAATGCTTATTGAAGCAAGTGAACAATTTACCTCATTTATTTCTTTTTGATTCAATCTTGATGCTTGCATATACACCATAAATAAAAAGTCTTTTATGCATTTGAATCATTATATTTTTAAATAATTAGTTTATTCATGATCAATTTGGTGGAAACATTTTGCTCTCAATTGCTGCTAATTTTTTATTTTTTACAGCTTTTGCAATTTGTTTAGAGATGCCATTTTTTATTTGTATTTGCTGCTTGCAATAATCATTGAGGAACACATGAACACTCAGTAAGGACTTGCACATTGGAGGAGAAAGAATGAACAATTTGCGTAAGATCTCATTACTCATATTTTATTTTATAATATTGGAATCTGACAAGGTTGAATGTAGCTGAAGTCGTTGGAGATTTAATAAATCTGTTGTAAATGTGGTGGAGTTGGACATGGTTTTCATGTATTGGATAGAATATTTGGAAGATATATTGTCTTATTTTGAAAGTAGATATTTAACAACGCTTGCTTCAGTGAGCGCTGCTAAATGTCTACTTTCTAAAACGCTTCAAAAAATAATGTTAAATATAACCTTATGTACTATTGCGCTCACATAGAAAGCGTCTCAAAAATGTTGTTAAAGGAAAATTTTAAGTGTTGTAGTTTTTCTATTCTGGCGTAGTGATTGTATCTCTCAAAATCAGACAAGATAGACTAATGACATAGTGATACATGCCAATATGAACAAAAGACAACCGTCCACCAAGTATAGATCTTCCAAAGCTACCTGACATGGGAAAAGCAATCTTCGTTTGTCCAAGATAGACCCAACATACCATTTTATCGATCAAACCAACCTCATCTATAATGGAACTCACATGATATACACATACTTATTAACTCTTTCACTTTATCTCTTACTTATTATTCTTTGATATTCTATATATCTCTCACATATTGGCTTGATCGTACGAGAACCTTTCCATGTGCTTACCCCAATGGGTTCAAGCACTTATGAGGCTATACTAGATGACTCTGATCAAGTTACCACAATCCGGATCCATCCTTTCAAGACCAAAAAACATATGCGGTATGTGGAGGTGTCAAAATAGACTACCCGAACGGGTTCGACCTAGCTCACATCAGGTTCAGGCTAATAAGCTCGGATACAATTTATCCATATCAAATTGTATCCGAAACCTTCCCTAAGCGGGTTGCGGGTTGTGGCGTGCGGGCCGGATAATACTAAAAAATATTTATCTAAATTTTAACATATTTAATCTATTTAATATATATATATATACACACACATATATATATATATATCATTTGATATTAATGTATAACTTTTCCAACACACTTGTTATGCCCAATGCAATCAAACTTAATCTAATGTCTTGTGTTTGAGTTAAGACGTGATGTCAAGTCCACATATATGATTTTTAACATAACACATACTAAATTTCTCATTTCTATTGGACTTTGACTCCTTAACAAAATATAATTTGTAACTTCACTTTAATATATATACATTTGCATACTATCAAAATATTATCGCTTCGGTTTATAGTAATGGTAATATAGACACAAGTTTAGAAGGAGCTTTATTTGTCACCAGGCAGCTGAGCGTGGAACAAGCCCCGCTGAACTAACCTGCCAGACCTGGCCACCTGCCTGACCTGGACCAAACTGCTCAACCAGGCAGTTGAGTGGACCTGCTTAACCGCTCAGTCTAGCACCAGACTAGACCTGGCACGATCAGAAATATATATGCTTGACATGATCAGAAATAAGCCAAGCTGCTGAACAAGCTGCTCAACGATCAAACCAAGCTGCTCAGCGAAGAACCAGACTCATGGCCAGATCAGCAAGCACCAAGCCACGTCCCAGTCAACACGGTCAGAAGCTGCTGAACAAGCAGCTCAGCGATGAAGTAGGTGCGTTGGGCGGTGCTTACCAGACTTGACTTAACCATCAAGCAAACCATGAAGTCATCCATGACCTCACTTCAAGTAGCCCTAACATTTTCTTTCTCTTTTGTATAAATTTATTTTTCCTTTTGTACATCTTTATTTTTATGTTTTGTAGATTTGAAAAAAAAAATTTAAAAACTAAAAAAAAAAAAGTGAATTAGCGGAGTGAATACTAAGCTACTTGGTCAAGGGACCAAACCCATACTGAAGGGTTTGGGCAGCTGCTGAGCAGCTCAACGGTCAGGATGTGAGGCCTATGAATAGAGTCCATTTCATTCGAGCAAAAAAGATTGTATTCGAGCATTTCTTCACTAAATTTAATTTTAGGAGATGTGGAGGTACCCCTCATCAACTTTTTCAAAAGAGCAACATAAACGGGATTGAATTAAACAAGGATTAGTGGCTAGAATTTTTCTTCAAGAAGGGAAGCCACTTGAATCCTTAAAGGTTAAGTATTCACCATGTACTTTGTGATAATGATAATTTGTAGTTTAGAATTCAAGAGGAGAAAAGGAGATGGCAAATGAGATGCAAAAATCAATTTTGTACTCTCATTTGGAACTCAAAAGCATCCAATCCTTGGATGGATAGCTCATGCTCCTAAACATTTTCTTTTGAACAAGGTTATGTAATTTTATACTTCTTCTTAAATTTACAAAACTTTGAATTTTAATCATTCAAGTTGGTGCTTTGGTTTTGTAATTTGAATTTTACTCTTTCTAGATTGATCACCTAAAAAATTATTTCAAGTAAAAAATACTTGTCTCAAACACTTAACAAATAAACTTTGGAGTAGTT
>NC_032013.1:11620814-11622515 GCF_001865875.1 Lupinus angustifolius | reverse complement strand
AAGCATGTTGTTTGGTTGGAATTCTCTCAATCAAATTTAATTCATGAACTTAGTGTCTTAGGAAATTATAAATTCATGTGAGTTGTGAGACTAACCTCAAAGCAAAAGAAAATTGCAAGTTTGAAATGATTTACATGAAAACATGTCCAAACAAACAAACAAAAATAAGAAGTTGATGACACCACTATCTAGGAGAGGATAGTGAAAACAAGGAGAATGAAATTATGTGTTCTCCTAAAAATGGACCGAGGTTAAAAACGTATTTGGGTGATGAATCAGGCTCCATCATCGATGATCAAACAGAATAATCTCGTCCAAAATCTGACGTCAAGCTAATGACGTTAAAAGAGCGCTAACTGGAAGGCAATCCAGTATATGGTAAAAATTTATTTCTTTCAATTTCTATTTTTTATTAGTCATTTTAATTTTTTGTATTTTGTTATTTTTAGTTTAAGTTTCAACAAAAATTTTAAATCACATCAAGTAAAGCCCCAATTTTTTTAAGGCTTGAGGACAACCCTTCATTTAAAAAGGGGGGACAAGACTTGATGTAATCTAAAAAAATTCTTCTTTTTACTAAATTGTGTAAATATGTAAAAAGTAAAATTTGTTTGTTCAAAAAACTCAAAACTTTTCAAAACCAAAAACAAAATGGCTAAAACAATTTTTTAAAGCATGATGACATGATTAAAAATGTTAAGCATACTTTAAATTAATCTTTGATTGAGCAAAATGAGATATATGCTAAACTTTTGTGAAAAAGTCTCATAATGTCATAACTAAAATATTTTGCAAATTGAAAATCAATTTTATGTAACAAGTTCTTTGCAAATATTTTTGTATTACACTTATCTTAAGCATAATTGAGAAAAACCAACTTAAAATAATACTTTTGTATAAAATATCACAATTTGGTATATTTGTGTTTGTATTGTCTTTTTATATATTTGTGTTTGTATGGTAGAATGATAAACACTTATATTCATCACAATTTGCTATATCACAACTTAGAATGAGACACTTCACCAAAAATGACCAACCAAAAATAGGAATATCCTTTGTTAACCCCTTTGAGCCTTAAAATAAAATTTAATTTTCAAAATCAACCCTTGAGCCTAATCTGGAAAAACAAAAATAATCTCCTATATTTTTCTAAGTAAAAAGAGAGCATTTTTCAAAAGGAAGGTTGATGGACGAAATTAAGTTGGGAGGGAATGGTTGGCTAAGTACCAAAGTTTTCAAAGAAAAATTCTCAATCTCTTTACAAATCAAAAAGTAAAGTAAAAGCTCCAAAATCAAAAGGAATGAAAAGAGATTGAGAAAATTAAAAAGGAGTACACAAAAAGGTCAAGAAAAAAAAGAAAGAATGAGGGAAGGAAAAATGGAAAAAAGTTGAAAGGAGTATATGTTTTTAATGAAAAATTAATTTTCGCTCTTTTTTAATTTTGAAAGTATCTTTGAATATCATGAAAAACCAATTTCCTTTGATAGCCAAGCCTCATTACAACCTAAATAAGACCTTAGTGATTCTTGAAAAATTTGTGCAATCAAAGTAAGTGGAAAGATGAAAAACAAAATTAAATTCTTGCAAATCAAACAAGTTGAGTTTTGAGTGAAACACTTACCCCATTTGGTTCCATTTTCGAACTTGTGTGCAAAGAAACACTTTTGTTAGAAAAATACTTGCTTAGGTCAATTGTT
>NC_032013.1:11614859-11620714 GCF_001865875.1 Lupinus angustifolius | reverse complement strand
TGATAAGTGCCAAACATACCTAAAAATCATACTCTTTTATGGCACATATCTTAAGCCTAATTGAGAAAAACCAACTTAAAACATTACTTTTTGTATAAAATGTCACAATTTAGTATATTTGTGTTTGTATTGCCTTTTTATGTATTTTGTAGGAAAGAAAATGAAGAAAAGAAGAAAAATGATTCATGATCAAAACGCAACAAAAGTCAAGAAAACCAAGGTGCTCAACCAGGCAGTTGAGCTGGAACAAACCCCGTTGAGCTGACCTGCCTGACATGGCGACCTGCCTGACTTGGACCAAACTGCTCAACCAGGCAGCTGAGAGGTCCTGCTTAGCCGCTCAGCCTAGCACCAGACTAGGTCTGGCACGGTCAGAAATATGCTTGACACGGTCAGACACGAGCTTGACACAAGCCAAGCTGCTAAACAAGCTGCTCAGTGGTCAAACCAAGCTGCTCAGCGGAGAACCGGACTCCTAGCCAGATCAGCAAGCACCAAAACACGTCCCAGTCAACACGGTCAGAAGCTGCTGAACAAGCAGCTCGGCGGTGAAGCAAGCACGGTACTTACCAGACTTGACTTAACCATCAAGCACACCATGAAGTCATCCATGACCTCACCTCAAGTAGCCCACCATAGGCTTTTCATAAGTAGCTCACAATAGCTGGTCTCGTAGGCCACAACTAGCTTTGGTGAGTCATGCACAAGGAGGTGACTAAGCTAGTTGGTCAAGAGACCAAAACCATGCTGAAGGGTTTGGTCAGCTGTTGAGCGGTCTAGCTCAGCAGCTCAGTAGTCAAGATGTGAGGCATATAAATAGAGGCCATTTCATTCGAGCAAAAAAGACTGTATTCGAGCATTTCTTCACTAAATTCTCTCAAAAACACTTGAAGGCAGAATTCTCTCATTTTTGGAATTCTTTCTCAGCTTAGAGTTTTCATTTTCAAGTAAGTTTTGTAATTTGTAGTTTAGAATTCAAGAGGAGAAAAGGAGAAGGAAAATGAGATGCAAAATTCAATTTTGTAGTCTCATTTGGAACTCAAAAGCATCCAATCCTTGGATGGATAGCTCATGCTCCTAAACATTTTCTTTGGACAAAGTTTATGTAATTTTCTACTGCTTCTTAAATTTACAAAAGTTTGAATTTTCATCATTCAAGTTGGTGCTTTGGTTAATATTATTTCTTAGAGAAGTTCTTAATGTTTTTTTAGATTGATCACCTAAAAAATGATTTCAAGTCAAAAATACTTGTCTCAAATACTTAACAAATAAATATGGAGTAGTTGTACTACTTAGTTTATTTGCCAAGTTAAGCATGTTTTTCTTAAGATCTTACATTCATCACTCATTCAATATTAGAGTCACCAATGGTTAGGGTGTGACAACCTAATCTCTTTTATGGTCGTAGTATTGTTTAAGTGATGAATATAAGTGTTTATGATTCTACGATTTTAGGACATACACTAAAAGGAGGATTTCAAAACTTGGTGTTTGGGGTTAACCAAAGTAAAACATAAGAACTTGTCTAAGTAGTTCAAACTCAAAAAGAAGATGAGAAATATATTTTCCTTATTCAAAAAGAATTTGTCTCCTCAAGAATTTGTTAATGTTTAGTTGTATGTTTATTATGTGTACTTGTTCATATTCACATTCAAACCAACCAAAATATGTTTAAACCATTATTTGTGCTTTGACATGTTTACTTGATTTATTTTACTAGGAAATTCCTTGTGGTTCGACATAACCCTATACTATACTACAATTGAATCTTGAAAGAGGTGTAAATTGTAAAATAGTAAAGTGTTATCAATAAATTTATTTATTGAAAACACCTTTTAATATACAAAAGTGATGAAACTAACTTACTAACTTTTATTTATTGTTATTTACTTTCCGCATTTTATTCTTTAATACCAACCTTCCTTAAGGAAGAAGTTTGGTTTGTTAATAAAATGAACCCAAAAGGGAGTAAATAAATAAAAGGTCACTAAATTTATTATTCTTTTGTTCTTTATTTATTTATTTGTATCTAACAACTAACTATTCATCACTTTTATATATTAGAATATTATTAAACCGGTGTTGGAATTTATTCCACAAAACCGAGATGGTATTCAAAGGTACTTAATAATTATGTAATAGGTAATTGCTTCGATACCATTATACCGGCGTTAGAATTTATTATAAAAAAGCCGAGATGGGGCAAATAAGGAATGACTTATTCAAATGATTATTAAGAAAGTAAGTTGTAACTGGAATATTCTTGAAACCATTATACTGGTGTTGGAATTCATTTCAACAAAGCCGAGATGGCGAACAAAGAATAAAACCGAGTTCTCTTACTTACAAAAGGAACATAACGAAAATGAGAATATTAATCTTTCAACAAATTGACACTACTGTCAGGACGATTTGTTGAGAGGAGAATACTCCCAACTAAAATAGAAATAAAACTCGATACACCACGTTTCAACACTATCCCATTTCCACTCAGGGATGCTTAAGGGTTGCAACTCTCCTCCGGGTCTTTGATGTTCAACTTTTGCCTTCTGACATGTCAAACATGCCATTACATACTCTGCCACATTCCTTTTCAGTCCTCGCCACCAGAACATCTTCTTCAGATCTCGGTACATCTTGGTAGTTCCCAAGTGAAAATTCAACTTACTCTTTTGAGCTTCTTCTAAAATCATCTGTCTTAGTTCTTCATTATGTGGAATACAAATTCTCCCTTGGAATCTAATAATTCCGTCTTTTCCTTGTTGAATCTCTAAGTTTTGCCTTGTTCCATATGAGTGATTTTTGAATTTGAATTTCTCGGCCTGTCTTCTGTAATTCCCTTATCTGGTCCAGAAATTCGGTGGTGATTCTCATTAATCCCAAAACCATTTTACCTTCCTTGAAGTAGTGAACTAGATTCATATCTCTAAAGTTTTCTAATAGCTTCAACTCCCTTACCATCATGGCTGACAAATGGAGGGATTTTCGACTTAGAGCATCTGCCACCATATTTGCTTTTCCTGGGTAATATTGTAATTCAAAATCATAATCCTTCATAAATTCAACCCATCGGCGTTGTCTCATATTCACCTCTTTTTGATCAAACAAGTATTTCAAACTCTTGTGGTCGCTGAATACTTCAAACTTGGATCCATACAGATGGTGTCTCCAAATTTTTAAAACGAAAACAACTGCAACCAACTTTAAATCATGTGTAGGATAGTTCTCTTCTTGAGGTCTCAGCTGTCGAGATGCGTAAGCTACTACCTTTCTATTCTACATCCGTACGCACCCCAAACCTTGTTTAGAAGCATCACAATTTACCTCAAAAGTACCGTTCGGATATGGAAGAATTAACACTAGAGAAGAAGTCAATCTTCGCTTCAACTCTTGGAAACTATTTTCATACTGGGTCGTCCATTCGAAAGCTTGACTCTTTCGGGTCAACTTGGTCAAAGGCAACACAATCTTAAAAAAACTTCTATAAATTTTCAATAGTATCCAACTAACCCAAGAAAACTCCTGATTTTAGTGACTGTTTGAGGTCTTTCCAATTGCAAAACTGCTTCCACTTTTGCTGGATCAACAACAATTCCATCGAAAGTAATCACATGACCAAGAAATTGTACTTCTTCTAACCAGAATTCACACTTTGAAAGTTTAGCATATAGTTGTCTCTCTTTCAACATCTTCAACATAGTTGTCAAGTGTTCGACATGATCTTCCTTGGTCTTAGAGTATATCAAGATGTCATCGATAAACACGACAAGAAGCTATCGAAGAACGGCCGAAAAGTCCTGTTCATATAGTCCATGAACACTGTAGGAGCATTCGTAACTCCGAAGGGCATTACTAAATACTCATAATGTCCATATCGAGTACAAAAAGCTGTTTTCAGCACATCTTCCTTCTTAACTGGAATTTGGTGATATCCCGACCTTAAGTCAATCTTAGAAAATATTGAAGCTCCTCTTAACTAATCCATCAAATCATCAATCTGAGGAAGTGGGTACTTATTCTTAATGGTTACTTTGTTAAGCTGTTGGTAGTCTATACACAGTCTCATGCTCCCATCCGTTTTCTTCACAAATAATACTGGAGCACCCCATGGTGACACACTGGATCTGATGAATCGCTTACTAATCATATCTTCTAATTGTTTCTTGAGTTCTAACAGTTCTAAAGAGGCCATTATGTAAGGAGCCATAAAGATTGGTCTTGTTCCATGGATTAAGTCTATTGATAATTCCACTTCTCTTTCGGGTGGTAAACCTGGAATATCTTCAGGAAATACCTCTGGAAATTCTTCTACTACTAGAATTCCTCGAGTTCCCATCCCCTTTTCAGTCTCCAAAGATGATAAAAAGACAAGCAGTTGGGTTCCTACTCGAATTCTTGCTAAGAATTCCTTAGCAGACATAGACTGACGATCTTCTTTATCTGAACATTCTCCCAGGATTTCTAAAAATTCTATGGTTTTATGCCTACAATTCAAAGAGACACCATTTTCCAACATCCAGTCCATTCCTAAAATCACATCCAATTGTGACAAGGGAAGGCAAATCAGGTCCACCATAAAGGTTCTTCCCTGAATCACCACTGGGCATTGCAAACATGTGTCGGACGTCATCACTAAAGACTTCATAGGAGATTCTATGGCTATTTCATATGGCATAATAGTGGCTTTTAATCCTACTCGTAGCACACAATTATATGATATAAAAGAATGGGTGGCTCATGAATCGTACAAAACCATAGAAGGACTTCCATTAATCAGACACTTACCTTGGATGAGATCAGGCGACTTTGCTATTTCGGCTCCACTCAAAGCAAAAACTTTCCCACGTTTGGTTGGTTTCTCCGCTGGTGGTCTTATTGGCAACTGATTTTTTTGGCCTTTGGAATTTCCAGGACATTCATAACGGAAGTGTCCAGACTGACCACAATTGAAGCACACATCATCCTTACTCGGACATCTTCTTCCAAAATGGAGTTTGTTACCGTTAGAGTATTTAGGTGGATTCTCCCTCGACTTATTGTGTGAGTACTGCTGAGGATTGTTTGAGTATTTAGAATAAATTTACAATGTTTTAAAAATGATAATGTCGTGCCTCTTTATAGGCCAAAGTGTTGGATGCTCAACTGCCTTGTTTGCCATCTAAGTTGCTCACCTTTGGCCCCTACTTCTTATTCTAAGTTGCTCACCTTGGTGGGCTAGGTTACATGCATGGTGACACCTCCTCCCTTCTTGTCATAGCCTTATGTCATCCATGAGGTCATGTTCTTGGCCTTTAAGCAAAGAAAAAGTAAGATGTTCCATGATTTGACCAAAAAATCACTTTTCTGGTGCGCCAGCCGCTTAGCCCACTTGTTTCCCCGCTAAGCTACCTTTTTCAGCAGCTTGGCTGACCTGGTTCCCTGCTCAGCTGCATGTTTCAGCCGCTCAGCTGACTGGTTCCTTGCTCAGTTGCCTATTTCAGCAGCTTAGCTGACCTGGCCTGGTGCTTGGTGTTGGCTGACCAGGCTTGGTGCTTGGTGCTTGCCTGACTTGGCCTGGTGCTTGGTGCTTGGCTGACCTGGCCTGATGCTTGGTGCCTGGCTGACCTAGCCTGATGCTTGGTGCCTGGCTGACCTGGCTTGGTGCTTGGTGCCGACTGACCTGGCCTGGTGCTTGGTGCTTGGTGCTTGGCTTGGCTGGACAACTTTGTGCTTGATTTCTTCATGGTGAAGCAACCTGTTTTCCTTTGGTTTGTTACTTTATTTTTGTTGGTTGCTTGGCACTTTTGGGCTGTTTTCTTTAAGTTAAGGTAAGCATTTGATTTTTGCAAGTTGCCTTGCCTACCTTAACATAGGTT